>NC_080672.1:75238841-75387841 GCF_030247195.1 Topomyia yanbarensis
AGTAAATTCAAAAATAAAATATAAATTAGATGTTCCAGAAATCGTCTATAACTCTTTGCCAACGAACTTATATAGTCACTAGAGGCAATCAGAATACACCAACTGCATAAGTGCGTTTAGCTTAAATTTCCCGTGTTGGTTTTGTTTAACCACCAAAGTAAACCACCTTCAAAGTAGTAGTGAAACACAATGAACTCCTCAAAGTTTTCCTAAATTATTTACGAAACCAGTTGTCACATCTTTTACACATATTCTAACGATTAGAAATTAAACAAGTGCGGTTAGATAGTTAAAAGCTTACGTGCTATACTTGATTTGCATGCTTAATCCATGTCGTCATCATCGTCGTCGGAGATGGTGTACTTTTTCTGCGATCGCTTCCTGCGCACCGGCGTCGCCTTCGATCGAGAGGCCGACATTGAGGATGATGACGACGTGCCTGCTTTGGAGATTTTCAATTTCATCTTGACGCTACCCGACTCCTCATCCGAGTTGTCATCGTCGTCTGAAATCGACGTTAGATTAAAGCGACTTCCATAGTTAGCAGACTGAAGGGGCTTACCTTCGTCATCGGAGTCATCTTCATCAGCAGCCTCGATCACCTTCTGTTTCGCGTTGGTGAACACCGATTGTAGCTCCAAAC
Organism: Topomyia yanbarensis; assembly: GCF_030247195.1. Taxonomy (NCBI): domain Eukaryota; kingdom Metazoa; phylum Arthropoda; class Insecta; order Diptera; family Culicidae; genus Topomyia; species Topomyia yanbarensis. The sequence continues at coordinate 75,239,485 of NC_080672.1, forward strand.
TGTCCTCGTAGATGAGGGATGCTTCCTCGTTGTAGATCTGCGCATTCTGGCACAGCTGGAAAAAGTCCTTTTGCAGATCGTTAAAATCGGCGTATTTGGCTTCTTTGATTCGGGTGAGGATTTTGTTGATGTCGATAGGACGCTTGATGACTTCGTAGTAGTCTGGCAGATCTCTCTTGGAAGGCAGCCTTAGGAATGGCTGACTCAGTACACGACCTTCTGCATCCGTGTATTTAATAACAGCATCGATCACTTTCTCCATTTGCTTCTTAACCTTCGGATGAGTGGTTCCCTTCCTGCGTTTGGTTACCGTAGAAAGGACACTTTCTTCATCCGATTCATCCCGTTTGCTCTTTCGCTTCCGACCTTTGCGTTTTTTCTCGCGCTCCTCTTCTTCGAGTTCCTCGTCAAAGTCTGCTCCATCGTCAATTGCCTTCAGCCATTCTTTCTCGGTTAAACTATCCGTGTAGTCAACTTCCTTTCGCTGTCTAGAGCCACGGCCCAAAATCGAATTGTCCTCTTCGTAATCCCAACGGTCAACTTCTTCGTCTTCCTTAACCAACCAATCCGGTAGTTCCGATTCATCAAGCAGCCGAGGCTTAACCTCCGCAGCCTTCCGCTCGGCATCCATTTTCTTAAATAGTTCCAACTCTTCATCGTGACGAGAAATCATCAAATTTATCATTTCATCATCCGGCACTTCGTTCTCTTCCTCCTCATCCATTTCGTCCTGATGCAAAATAGTTTGCAAGAACTGTTGCCGCTCGCTACCGGTGGATTTTTGATCGAACATACCCGCCTGAATGACCTTTTCATCCATGTTAAGTTTGTATCGGGCGGCTGCCAGAATACGTTCCTCCACCGAATTAACGGTCATTAATCGCAACACACGCACCTCATTCCGCTGGCCAATTCGATGGGCACGATCCTGGGCTTGCAAATCCTGATGAGGATTCCAATCCGAATCAAAGATGACGACAGTGTCGGCCGTTTGCAAGTTCAAACCCAAACCACCGGCACGGGTTGACAGAAGGAAAATAAAATAATCCGAATTTTTGCAATTGAATTTCTTCAGCAAATCTCCACGCTCCTCAGCCTTGGTGGTACCATCCAATCGTAGGTACCCAAATCCGCGCCATCCCAGATAATCTTCAATAATGGTCATGCACTGTGTCATCTGACAAAAGAGCAGAACACGATGTCCTGTAGCATTTAGCTTTGGCAAAATCCTATCAAGTAGTTCAAACTTTCCAGATGTTCGGTACAAATCAGGTCCCGTGACGGTTCCCTGCATTCCAATGTGATCGCAATATTTCTCCTCGATATGCTGGAACATGAACGGATGGTTGCACAGTTTGCGCAACTGAACGATCGTGTTCATCAGTGCCTTTGCGCCTCCCTTGCCCTGTTTACCCTTCTCCGAGCCATCGGTAAGGAGTACGCCCTTGCTTTGCATGTGCTTGTAAAGCACTCGCTGCAGTCCGGACATGTCGCACTTGACAATGTACTCAACCTTATCCGGCAGCTGCGATTCGACTTCCTTCTTCAAACGGCGCAACAAAAACGGACGCAGCACCTTATGCAGACGACGAATAATAAGGATCGTTTCTTCCTCGTTCAGCTCGACCTTTTCACCAGTGGTAGCAAACGGTGCATTGAACCATTGCTCGAAAGTGGAGCACGATTTGAAAATCGACGGAAGTAAAAAGTTTAGCAAGGCCCACAACTCGGGCAGTTTATTCTGGAGTGGCGTTCCCGTCAACAGCAACCGGTGCGGTGCGGTGTAATGTGTGTTCAGCACCTGCGTCAGTTTACAGTGGTGGTTCTTCATACGATGGCCCTCGTCGATGATCATGTATTTCCAGGAGATCTTAGCAAGCACGGCTTTATCCTTGATCACGTACTCGTACGTGGTGAGTAGCACATTGAACTTGGTTGCCTTCATCTGATTCTGTACGGCACGTCGACCTGCGGGGGATCCTTTGTAGGCGACCACACCCACTGCTGGGGCCCATTTTTCAAACTCTAGCACCCAGTTGGATAGGGTTGACAGCGGAACGATAATTAGATACGGACCGTTGTTCTTCTTTTTCTCCATCAGATAAGTCACAAGGGCGATGGTTTGGATGGTTTTTCCTGGAAGAAAAGGTTTATTGAACATTATCATTATTGTTGTTATCGAGTAAAAATGCGGTAAGGATTCATTCATAAATTATGTCGCGCTTGCAGGGGTAACGTACTAGAGGAGACGGGGTACAGAGTTAGTTGTGAGAGTTAGTAAAATATGGAGAGGAATGGCTCAATTTCGGGCAATTTTTGCTCGACATAATTCGTGAAATCTCACACCTATGTTTTATTGATTAAACAAAATAGCACTCACCTAGACCCATCTCGTCGGCCAAAATTCCGTTCAAATTATTATTAAACAGCGACACCAACCACTCTAGACCCTTGACCTGGTACTCCTTTAATTTTCCATTAACCAGAATCGACGCTTGTTCGGTGACCTTCTCGTGAACGGTATGCGCAATGCTGTAGTAGGTCTGCTCCTCCGTCTTGTACTCATCGTCCTCAACCTTCGCCTTTTGGATAACCTCCTTGGTCTTAGCATCGTCGGAAAAGTCATCCCCTTTCCTATCGTCTGAATCATCGTCATCCTCATCGTCCTCCCCGTCGGAGATGACATACTCCCAGCCGGGATGCCCCTGCAACCATCCGTACAAATCTCTCAAATAAGGAGCATCGTCTCCGGTAATCATCTTTCCGGTAGCCGTCTCCATTACCGTAACGCGACAGTCGTGCGCCTCGCAGTCCGTATCGAGCATCTGAATGTCTCCGCTCTCCAGCACCATTCGCTTCTTTCTGCGTTTGCGATCCTCTTCGTCGTCCTTCTTCTTCTTCTGATCGACCTTGTGCTGTTTGACCATCTCCGTCAGATTGCCAATATATTCGTCCGTTTGGGAGAGCAGGAACGCTAAACGTTTGTCTTTCTTCTGATCGATAAGTTTTCGGTAACCCTCTTCGTCCTCGGCCATCAGGCGACGCATACGTTCCTTCTCGATACGCTCCTGTTCCTTCTTCTGCTCGCGTTCTGCATTGGCATGGTAGTTCATTATAGACTTGTTCAACCGACCCAGTTTGGCTACATTATTGCGATGATACTCCTTAAAGTCTTTTCCGTGCTGAAGAACCAGAGCCAAGAACTCCTGGTGTTTCTGACGACGCTTACGCTCTGCCTCCAACTTTTGTTGTTTCTCCAGTTTTTCGGTAGCTCGTGCTTCACGTAATCCCTGGCGTTTGGTACGTTTGTAAGCCTTAACATTAACGGCCGTCTCAAGTGTTGTGTCCCGTCTGGTGCATTGGACAATTTCCGATCTCAGCTGACGCTGGAAGTTTAGCACTCGTAATGCTCTCAGCTCAATTTGAGCTTGAATCCTCATGTCCTCCGGCATCATAGCAGGAAGGTTATTCAGTTCCTCCATTCGTAGGGCGATTCTAGCTGACATTCGATTTTCTCTCTCCTGTAGGATAGTTATCGGATCCAAACCAACTGGTTTGGCCACGGTTGTGACTCGATTTTGTTTCTGAATTGGCTGAACTGCAGGAGCCTGTGCTGCAGGACGTGGTCCCGCTCCAGCAGGTCCTTGGGAGCTAGGTCTTTGAGGCTGACCCGATCCTGCTGGACCACTCATTTGCTGTTGATGAGATGGTTGCTGCCCACCCATGGTCATGCCAGGCATAGGGCTCTGATTCGGAGGCATCCCTCCAGCTGGCTGTTTACCTGGCTCGGGAGGGCCTGATTTACCTGGCGGAATACCGGGAGGACCTTGTGGAGGTCCCTGTGGAGGACCTTGTGGTGGTGGCTGCTGCTGCTGTTGCATTCCTGGCTGAGGAGAGGGACCTTGTTGTCCAGGGAAGGGGCTTGACGGGGGTGTTGGACATTGTGGCGGTGTTCCATCGGAACGCTGAGCCTGTATCTGAGAAGCTAGCTGCTTACTAATCGGTTGATGGCGAGCCAGCAACCGATAGGCCATAATCTGTCCACGCAGCTGATGCAACTGGTTCGCATTCAAATTTTGCTGCTTGGAGGTGGCACGTAGCGCCAACAACTGTGAATAGCGAGGATCTTCCTGAAGACCTTTCTCCTCCATGGAATCGATGGCTCGCTGAAGTGCATTGAGATTCTCTTGTCCTGGTGGAGGCGGTGGACCGCCGGGCATCATATTTGGACCTCCGGGACCACCGGGCATGCTGGGACCTGGACCGGACATGTTTGGACCGGGACCACCCGGTTGCATCGAGACGGGAGGTGGAGGACCCTGCAAATAGATGAAGAAGGGCAATAAAATTAGTGTTCTGTTATGACGGGGGTGTATTCATTTCGTTATAATTTTTGTCACAGCCAGTGGTGAAAAAATCTGGTTGAGCGCTGGTGTGGTAAATAGGTTCTATCACATTCGCCCGAATGACATTCACCCGAAAGTCATTTACCCGAATGACGTTCGCCCGAAAACCATTTACCAGAATGGACCATTTACCCGAATGTCATTAACCCGAATGGACCATTTACCCGAATGCCATCAACCCGAATGGACCACTCGCCCGAATGTCATTAACCCGAATACCACATTCACTCAAGCATAATATAAAATCGGTAATTGTCTAGTTTAGTGACTTTTGTGATAGAAGTCCGACTTTAATACGGTTTTTTTTGCCGAAAGGATGCATTTTAACCTAAATAAACCAAATCCGAGCGGGAAATGTGAAATCTTTAACTAAAGTTTGATAAACTGAACAATAACAAGTGAGCTTATACAGCTGAGCTAGTGTGATGCGGCCTGGCCGCATATCCGAGGCCAAGGATCCGTTGGACGAGGCGTTGATCCACGCGTCGCCGGAGTTATAAGCAAACCTGTGATCCCCTTGTTTGCCCGGTTTACTCAAACATAGGGGCTATAGCTAGTTTAAAGCCGACTGAGCGGTAGCGAAGTCGGACAGTGCACCAGAAAGCGATGTCGCGTAGCCACATTAGTCAACCGTACACTGACCAATGTGGCTATGCGACATCGCTTTTAGGTGTATTATTCGACGTCACTGAGGTTCTGTTGCCAACGCGACAAATGCTCTTCAGGTGCAAACTGATGCATATAGGACGCAGTTGTCAGCTCGAGTGGTGAAATCTCGTGATAAATCGGACAAAATAATAAGAAATCTTTCGGAAACACGACCGATCGAGGTAAATATATATTAAGATGTTCCGTTAACGAATTGAATCAATTAAATTAGATATAATTACTAATTTAAAATTATATCTTGCATGGTGGGAGTCCATTTGGCACTACACCGTTAGTAAATAGTAGCTCATAAATGTTATGTGGCGAAGCTAGTGTGATGCGGTTTTGCCACAATTACCGAGGTCGAGGAACCGAAGCGGAGGTCCCTACTCGGCAAACCTGTGATCCATTGGTATGCTTGGTTTACTAAAATATAGGGGTAGATTCCTTCTTTAAATATGAGCAGTTCTTTGAGTTTGTATACCAAATAGCCCTCGTAATCAAACCGGTGATCCATTCGTTTGCCCGGTTTACTCACACTTAGGGATTGATTCCTTCTTTTAAATATGAGCAGCTCTTTTCCCACAATTAGAGGTTGATTGCTTCTTTCAAACATGACAAATCCTTGGATCTGCATGCCAAATAAGTCTGCAAAGAAACTGTTGATCCACTCGTCTGCCCGGTATACTCAAACATAAGGGTTGATTCCTTCTTTCAAAACAAGAGCAATTTCTTGAATCTATATACCAAATAGCTCTCTACGCAACATTGGATTTCGAGACAGTTCAAGTTTTTTTAGAAAAATAAAACAACTTGGCCGTCAGACAAAATATTCGGAAGATCACCGAATACAACTAATTTACAAACAAGTTGTTGCCTTGGCTTTCTTGCCCCATCAAGGTATTCCAATGTCACTCGAAGAATTGAGGAAAAGTTGCCCAAAAGGCTCTCGACGATTTTTTGGATTACATTAGTAAAAATTGTATTTTTGGTAGGAAGGAAACTAATCAAAAAGTTTCTCGATGACCCTTCTTTGCCCCCCGCTCCGTGGTCAGTTTTCGAAAATGTATCGACAAAGTTTCCTAGAACCACCAATAATGTGGAAGACTAGCACAATAAATGGAACGGTTTGTTAAGCCGTGGAAATTCTATGGTGTGTTGAAGCAGTTGCAGCTTGAAGAGAAAAACCCTAGTACGTATGTTTTACGTACACTACAAGCGGTGCCAACAGCTAAAAAGGACTTAAAACTGGAAACCCTAGTTAAATCATACAAACCAGGTGATTGGATTAACTATTTGACTGGTATAGCTTTAGTGTTAATTTCTTCATATCATCAAATGTAATAAAATTTGTATTTCATCCTAATAAATTAATTTTTTTCGATTGACATTTCGATGTTTTGCGGGTATATGGAATTCGGGCGAATGGCATTCGGGTTTATGTTGCATTCGGGCGAATGTCTTTCGGGTGTTCGTGGCATTCGGGTGAATGACATTCGGGTTTATGTGACATTCGGGCAAATGTCCTTCGGGTAAATGGCTTTCGGGCGAATGTCATTCGGGCGAACGTGACAGAATCGGTAAATAACATTTAGGTTACTTAATGCAGAAAACCGCCCAACATTTGCATGAACTGCCAGAGAAGAAGTGTTAGATGTAACTCTTTGCTCTGACAGTATAAAGCATGCGTTGGCAAACTGGCTTCTACCGAATGAGCTCAAACCGTTGTTATCTGATCGTCTTTGATCATTTAAATGTTCCGCTAGATATCGTCACATATCGTAATCCCAAATCTACGAACTTGGACCTCTACAATCAAGGCTTGGCGACTAGATTGCAGGGGTATCTTCCGACGATTGAATATTTACGTTACTTGGATGAGGTCGTGGATAAAACAAACTCACTCATAGCAGGAGTATACCAAGAGGCTTGTCCGCTTCGAGTTATGCGTGCTTCTAGAGGAACACATTGGTGGAATACCGATCTTGTTCGACTCAAAAAAATGTAGAAAAGCTTGGAATCGCAGACGTATGAATGGGTCGGAGACCTTTAAATTGGCTCGCAAAGAATACACAAACGCCTTTCAACTCTCTGAGCGAAATGCTTGACAAAGCTCTGCACAAATGTCTCAAGTCTCAACGAGACTAGCCGATTAAGTTACTTTCGAAATCGAAAAACTTTCATGTCAGTCCGATTAGAAATGCTAATGATGAATACTCGTCTGACGAACATATAGTACTCAACTATCTTTTTGACGCACACTTTCCAGGCTGTACGGAGCCATCACTGACGAATGCCTCTGAGTTCTTTTCAGGTAGTTCTGATTCTTGGACATTTACTCGTAGAATTGCGACAACCGAATCGTCCAAATGGGCGATTGATAGTTATGCTCCGTATAAGTCTCTGGGAAAACGATCACTACAGTTTTACTACAGAGAGGATATGAACACTTCAAGCATATTTTTAAAAAGGTACTTACTTATATTGATGCCACAGGATACATTCCATTAGCGTGGCAGGAAATAACTGTCAAATTCATTCCTAACGGTGGCCGCGTCACTTGTGAGGAGGCAAAGAGCTTTAGTCCGATCAGACGGACTTCCTTCCTTCTCAAATCAGTGCAACGTTTAATCGACCACTACATTCGGGATGTTAGCTTAGGTTAGCGTGCAACGCAACATGCATATCAGCGGGGGAAGTCTACTACCACCCTGTTCACAATGTCGTCTGCAACACTGAAAAAGCAATCAAGTTTAGGAGTTTTTCTCGATATTGAAGGTGCTTTTTACAACGTGTCTTTCGAATCCATCTTGGAAGCAGCGAGATCATGGATTACCTTCATATATCACGAACTGGATACACGCAATGCTTAGCAACCGACATCTGTGCTCATCGTTAAGACAAGTAGAGATAAGCAAACTGAGTGTCTGCGGATTTCCTCAAGGTGGTGTGCTGTCACCACTTCTATGGAACCTTGTCTCCAATGGCTTGTTGAGGAAACTTAATGAACTTGGGTTTCCGACGTATGGTAACGCCGATGATTATCATATAATGATCACCGGTATTTGCATTAACACACTTTTTGATTTGATGCAACAAGTCCTATGTGTTGTTGAGCAATGTTGTCTTCATGTTGGACTATCAGTTAATCCAAATAAAACATCAATGGTGCTTTTCACGCAACGAAAGATTACAACCAGAGCTCGTCCATTGCAGTTCTTTGACTGAAATTATTATCGCAGATCACGTTAAGTACGTTAGGGTAATTCTTGACTCAAAACTTAATTGGATAGCTCGCATTGATTTCAGAATCAAGAAAGCTTGCATGGTCTTGGGCCAATGTAGACGGGCTTTCGGCAAAACTTGGGGACTCAAACCCAAGTACATTTAGTGGATCTACACAACAATTGTTTGGTGGCAGAAGTGAAAAGTTATGACAATCCAATCAAAGTTAAACCGGTGGCAATTACTGGTGCATTCTCAACAACACCTACTGCTGCTCTAGAGGCACTCTTGAACATAAAATTTCTGAAACAAGATGCACTATCTTGTGCATTTCCTCTTAAAGTTACTGGACTTTGGAACAGTAACTCAATCGTGCAACTAGCCACACAAAACTGTGGCCCCAAATGGTTACTTGGGATGAGCTTACACTTGCTCCCAGTGTGACCTTACACTCACATGTAGTTTCACATTCAATGTGATAATTTTCCCTGCGGGGAATGACTGTCTGCAACCAAAAGTAAAATAATCGGACGGGGGCTCTAGAATACTTTTTTAATTTTACAGAATTTTTGTTTGAAAGCTTAGGTTTTGCAATGAAACTGTTTCACATTTTTGCCACTAGGTATTGCTATAGACATTCAAATATTACTAAACCTGAGGAACATTGTTTGGGAATAACAATTGATCCAGTCCAAGCGAGAATTTCGCCTGAGAACCACCATTGCTGGCCACGACCATCTTTACCGTAACTTGGGATATGAGAAAGGAAGTGTTGATGTGGTACTTACTTAACGGAAGGCCCCGACTCAGTGACACTCCCATAAGTACCACGGATTGGCTAGTGAGTGGGTTGTTAGTCAGGATTCGCCTCAAGCAAGAGATGCGACTGAGAATATATTCTCTTGCATAAGGAGTTTGAATACTTTATTGACTGTAGGATCCGTAAATGTTCTAGATGCGAAGGCGTGTAGCTCTGGATAACCGCTTATCGAGTTCGTTAAAAACAACTTGAATTCCGGACAGCCGGCTATGGGGAGTGTTGTCGGCTATATAAAATGGTCCATAAATAATGAGTTTGAAGGGATGCGTTCATCTACATAAATTTCAGCCAATTGGAAAAGGGGTATTGTGGGCCAACTCTCTTATATTACCGCGTGCTATATCCCCTTTGTCTAATACGAACCAAATGATGTTTTTTTTGGAGTACATTACTTCCATTTTCATTTTGCAGCATTTGGTGGGGCAATGAGAGTGCAAGTCAGGCCGATGATAGGAGAGGTAATGACAGATGGACCATTCCACAAAAAAAACGCCATGGGAGAGGAACAGGGTGTGGGTTGGGGTAGGGTTATCCATTTTATCCCGTGGTTTTATCAAGTTTAAAAGACCGCAACCGTAGATGTGCGTGGACGATCGGGAAAAGCTTTGCGTTTGTATGTTCACGTGTTTGTCGCGTTTGCCAGAACGTATGTGATTTCGCGTGTAAAAATTCGATTGTGTTCCTGTGTGGCCATATGCATATTCGCATGTGTTCTTAAATGATGACGCGGACCGTGAATTTGGTACTTGTTATTAACGCACGGTTCTGGTACTAGAAGTTCCCCCATAACACTAGAGTTCCCGGTCACGTTTCCGTGGAATGTGTTGTCCAATGAATATCAGCCTCACTTTTTTATTGGTCCAACTGAAGACATGAATCTAGGCTGTTAAGAACGAGGGCAGGGACATCCTAACGTGACCGACTCATGATCGCGCGAGCGGTGGGTTGTTGGCGAGATCGCGAGTATGTATGGATGGTTGCAATTGAATATTCGCGTTTGTGACTCGACTTTGGTTATCGCGAAGGCTAACGGCGTTTGTACGTTTTGAATGAGATATTATGCGTGTATATGAGAGAATATGCAATTGATTGTGTCAGTGAGCGTTATAATGAATCTAAGTTAAAATATAGTAATAAAAGGAAAATGAACATGCCGAATTAAAAGAAAAAAAAATGAAGACATTAAGTAGAGCGGAATAAATTCACTGTTTTTTTGGTTTACATGAGTAGTGGAAAAGCAAACTAATAGAAGTAAAACAAAAACAGACAAATGAAGTAGAAGAAAAGAACGGGCGGGACATATTCTAAGTTGCTTATATTTGGGAACATAGCCACTTTATTTGACGGTTTGGTTAGCGTGGATGATGGTTCTTCAAAATTACTAGGCACATTTTGAGCATTTGACTTGATATGGTCCCAATACTTTGGATAGTTCACTTAAACTTTAAATTCAATACATTGTGCAATTTAATGATGTTTACTTTAGATTTGGGTTTAAATTTGTATAGTCCGAGAACTTCGGCTAATAGCCTTAAGTTTTAATGCATTGTGCAAATTGAATGATATTTAATTTAGATTATATGTAATGAACCATCAACCATAGGATACTGCATCGGTCTGGATCTAGTTGAATTGATAGCAAAAATAATTCAATCTGCCAGTCGTCCGGGTATCCCTTCGCTTCTATCCACCGCCTGAAGCACGCGCCGTGTTGCTATTAGATTCTAGGGACCAACAGAATCTAAGGTCTCCAAGCTACAAATCCCTAAGCATAAAAATTTGCAGTCTGGAGTCCACCGCCAAGCCCACGGGTGTATTCAGAGGACTCTGAGTGCTGACAAAGTCCCACCTTGAAGTGGAGAAAACATATTTCCAGAATTTACCGGATCTCGCGCACCAATTATGTGACCAAGGAGGTATATAGAAGAGTAGATAAAATCTGTAATAAATTGGTACTCTTTTCACAGATGCTGGGGTAATGTAGTAAAAAGGAAGTTTTTCTGTCAAAACTATTCGTTTTTTCTTTTTTTATTTTTTCCTCGTTCTGGAAGATGGCTGATATAATCTTGAATCAACGTCCTTTTTCAACAACATCTTATAAGATACAATTGGCTGAAATTTAAACATTTATATTTGAACAAACTCGATTAGATATGTAGTCATTTGAGAATTCTGATGGACCGTTTCGAAATTAGAATAGAAATGATGAATAAAAACATGATTCTATGAGATTTAGCTTCGAGTTTGTTGACTTTTTGGAAAAATTGGAGGAATTCTGTTCAACGAACAATATACCTACAAGGCTCTTGTACTCCAATCACACATTGGCTTTAAAATGAGAAAATTTCACATAACCTGGGAGAAAGGTGTTAAAGCTTACTGTCATAATTCTCTTTGAGAAGAAATTCCGGAATCGCTATACGCTGAACAGAAATCACAATATTCAATGAGAAATAAAAGTGTTGTCTATTGTACGAAAAAAAGGAAGCTCAGTATAAAAGTAAATATAGAAAGTAGCACCCCCTGTCTCAAAATTCTGGACAGTTTCCAGTTTTCTCGCTCTTTTCCTATACTATGCGAGAAATCAGACTTAAATTACTAGGAGAATTCACTGAATGTATGGTTCAGCGGGATGCTTTCATGTTCGTTTACTGTTGTGATATGTGTTCTGCAAGTAACGTTTCCGAAATTTCTTCTTTAAATAAATTATGAAACTTGGTTTTGATACCTTTCCCTAAGACTTTGTGAAATGTGTTTCTTTTGGGAATAAAATTCGATTTGAGTACAAGCGAAATCCTACATTTATAAATTTTGATGAATGGAATCTGCCCCAAGTTATCAAACATATACCGCCGCTATACGTTTAAATGTCCCATTTGTTATGGAATTCCCTGCACACATGGGACAATTATACGTATAGCGGCAGTATACCTAAAGCTCAAAGTTTTTTTCTCTTGCCATCATCTTTGTTTTAATAAAATTGCAACATCTGCAAATCTAAAAACTGATAGAATGTTAATAACTTTCTCAGATGATTTTAAATCAGTTTATATTATTCTACAATGTTGCAGACAATAAAATGTTGCAGTAATGACCCGTTTTTATCAACCAACCGAAAAATTTTGGTTGATAAAACGGGCAAGTTGATAAAATCGGGAAATTTTTTTTATCTTCTTTTTTCCATCCAACATAATTAGAAACAACTTGCAAACTATTTGAAGTTGTCAGTTTGCAGAAAAAATACACCTAATGCCCTATCGGTGCAAAATATTGCATTTACCCTAACCATCCGCGAGCTGTCTAATCCAATTGCCAAGTATGGGATCCATCTGAAATTTTGGAGATAGACTCATTATGAATGCCAATATATTCTTTCAACAAAATTTAACAGTTAAAGTTCTTAAAAGCGGGATGTAGAAATTATTAATTAGTCGCAGAGCGTTGGTGGTTCTCTGCCATTCTACGCCCATGATGCAAAACTGACAACTAAGAAAAACGTGATCGAAAATGAAAATTAAATTGGCGATCTGGAGAGTAACTGTACATCAAATAAAGCTTTACAGTCTAAAATAACATTCATATCCAACGCTTCCAATGTAATTAATCCAGTTTTTCTTTAAAAAAAATTAATTTATCTAATTTTTAACAAAAAATTCTCAGTGGGAAAATCTGATAGAAATCGGATAATTCTAAGCATGTTAATCCAACCACGGCAAATGATGTTTTTTATTCATTTTGTTTCCGCAAGTGAGCGCTGAGAGCTTTCTTGTTAAGCGGGGGACTTTTAGTTTTACTAAACTCGGAAATGGATGTGTTCGCCATGTTTTCAGTTTTTGGAAGCGACGGCAGTGATGAATAGTTTTGCAGGATTGATTTCAATATTGTAGTTATTAATGTTGTTGAAATGTTACCTGCTCAAATGTAGTAAACTATATAGGTATCCGCATATCTCTACAATCATACCAAGCTGCATTGGTATTGAGCTCTGTCATTTTAATTTGGAGGTAAGCAAATCGCTTACACAGTAAATTGGGAGGGAAAAAAAGCTTCTGGGCGTAATGGGTAGGCAGTATAGTGTAACAAACCGAATAAAACGTCAGATATTTGGATAGGTTCGTTTGGAAATAAGGTTTTGATTTTATACGGGTTTGTATCTGTTTATTTTTTTAGCAGAATTTTAGTGATCCAGCAATTCAAATGCTGAAGTGATAGAGGATGAACAGATAGAGGAATTGATCAGTGCTCATTCAGTGGTGGATGTGACTTTTGACAAGAAAAACAAAAATAATGAAAGTAATTGTGTCGAAGCAGCATGGATTGAGATTGCAATCTACAGTTGGCACGCGTTAAACAAAACCGAACCGAGAACCAGAAGTTTTTTTTTCTTGCATTCGCATTTCAAATGCCAAAATATCCTGACTCCTGCGGTAGAAGACAAATGGTTTGAGGCGCCGGAAAACTACGCTTGCTCATATAACCCTATTCCACGCTAAACTTTCTTCCTTCAACTCCTTGCTCTTCCTTGGGTACTTTGGCCCTTAAGGTTGGCTCTTAAGCTCTTAAGAGCATGACACAAAAATCGAAAACGAAAAAAAACAGTTTTTTCCTCGCTGTGTGTTCCATTGTTCGTTCCTCCTTAACCCTTTCATGCCCAACTTTTGTCTAGTGCATATGGTTTCAAAACTATTTTTCCTTGAAAACAGTGGGATCAAGAAACACGAAATGCCTTTTTTCATAAAGATAGGTGCTTCCTTTGCAGTGCTAGAAGCTGCTCAATTTTTACCTTCTAATGCTTAATGCAATCCTTCTAGAATATTTGCAATAGTCCTATTGTGTGGAAAAGGTACCCAAAGACAGTCTAAAATGACAAGTTTTATTAGTTTTCGAAAATATTGCAACATAACAAAGATATATGAAAAATTCATTTTCTGTCATCAACATAAACTGTCTCTGGCAGCACTGCTACATCGGAATCCAATCAGACTAATTGCAATAACTTCAGTTCTAGAGCTGATCCTTGCAATTGTTTATAATCAAATGAAAGTCAATAGACACATTTATTAGCCTTACTTGTTTTGTGAAGAAATATTGCCTCAAACAAAAGTTATAACTGTTTAAAAACGTTGTTGTCCACAAACAACATGGGCATGAATGGGTTAATATAGTAAACTTTACTGCAAATTAAATGACGTTACAAAAGTGAAAATCATTTAATGTCTATTATTTTGTTAATATTTTTATTCGGATTCACACACACACACGCCTAATTTGCCGGATTCAGCAAAAAAGTAACTACCAAGCACTCTTCTGTTCTTTATTATGAATCATTCGATTTCATAACACTTGAATAATCAATTAATAAAATATCCATGAACAAGACTTCAACAATAATCATTATTGTATAATATGAACTGATGAGATAAACTAGAAAACCACTGAATTACTAATTTCCTCCTTCCATTTCGATAAATAGTATGGAAATTTATTCCTTGAAAACGCACATTTCCATCGCCAACACGCTACTGTGCCTAACTCGGAGCCAGTCTTGTTTACGTTATCTGTGGAGAAGATAACGGTACGACTTCACAAAAAAAAAGTTTCAATCGCAACAGTCGAAACTCAAAGGGATGCTTCCACCGCTTTCTGTGTTCTCTCAGCGATTTATTCTCAGAGTGCATAGGGTTCCTCTCTCTTGCTCTTTTCGTAAAAATGTAATGCTCAATCTGCTGAAAATGTCATTTTTCACTTTGGCTGGCTGACGTCTGAACATTGTAAATTGGAGTTGCTACTTGCAGATCAACTTAATTAATTTAATCAGTTTGTCGTTCCGTTTAGGTCAACACAAAATTCACGCTAACGGGTACCAGTTGTGACAGTGTTAACTCGAGAAACTCGCAGTCATTGTCTTATCTAGGTCAAACAAAGCACTGCCAATCAACACTTTAATGCCTTCACCTGGAATCTCTTATCAGTGCGAGAATTTACACCTAAACCCCTAGATCGCCAACATCGTTCCTAGCGTAGTATAGTAAGCAAACGACTATTGCAATGAACGATCAGGAAATCGAGGAAGCATTCCAGTTGGCGGTGAAGTTAACCAAACAGTGCGGTCCCATCGTGCTGGAGGGTTTCCAGAACTCGCTGAAACATGTCGAAACCAAGGGCCGTCACTGGGATATAGTGACCGAGTACGACCGGCGGGTGGAGGATGTCCTTATTAAGGGACTGTTGGAACGCTTCCCATCTCATCGGATGCTGGGTGAGGAGTCTGCAAGTGATGCAAACCAGAAGGAGCCGCTAGACAAAAGACCAACGTGGATTATTGATCCCATCGACGGGACGAATAATTTTGTGCGGGGTGTAAAGTTCATTGCTATTTCGGTGGCGCTAGTAGTGGACGGTGATTTGAAGATTGGAATTATATCAAATCCTTGTCTGGATGAGTTTTACACCGCGGTCAAAGGGAAAGGTGCGTTCTTGAATGGCAAACAAATTCACACTAGCGGTATCGAAGAGGTAAGCTTAAAATTTTTGGATGCCACAAGAACGACAAAAATAATTTCAAAACTTCTCCTTCTAGTTGAAAAGCGCCCTGGTAGGTCATGAATTTTCCATCGCAAGCTATCTAGCCGCCCGTCCTTACATATTCGGCCGTGGAATCGAGTTCATTAAAGAGTGCACTGGACTGCGAGCATTCGGTTCGGCCGCTCTCACATTGGCCTATGTCGCTAGCGGCAATATCGATTGTTACAGCATAGAGCATCTTAAACCATGGGACATCGCAGCCGGAGCACTGCTGGTACGGGAGGCAGGAGGCGTCGTGACGCATATTAACGGTGGCCAGTACGACATCCTCAAGCCGGACATTATCGCAGCCAGCAGTGAAAAGTTAGCCCAGCGTGTGCTGGAGATTGTTCTTCGAGTGGAAGAGGACGTAAAACAAAAGCAATAAACTTTTCTCATTCATATAACATATTACAACTGAATTCAGATTAAAGAATATTGATACATAGCTGCTTGACATTTTATCCCGAATGGGGTTTAGAATAAAAAGAAACACTCACCGAATTGGGTTGCATTGAATGGGGTGGGTATCCTCCGGGTACCATTCCTGGAGGCATTGGAGGGCCCTGATGTGGTGGCATCCCTGGATGGGGCTGTGAAGGTGGTGGACCCGAATGTTGTCCCATTTGCGGATGTGGAGGGCCGGGTGGATGCTGCTGCATGTGCTGAGGCGGGGGTCCTGGTGGTACTCCTGGTCCACCAGGTCCTTGCATATGGTGCGGCGGGGGTGGCCCTTGGGGACCTCCTGGACCTTGTGGTGGCGGAGGTCCGTTCATATGGGGAGGACCATGTTGTGGAGGCGGTCCATGATGGTTAGGAGGTTGCGGCCCATGTTGCGGGGGTGGGCCTTGCATTGGCATATGACCTCCTTGTCCACCTTGCGGTGGTCCTGGAGGTCCGTGCGAATGTTGTGGACCTTGGCCCATATGAGGTGGACCTTGTGGCGGTCCCGGTGGAGGCTGATAGGGGCTATGCGGCGACGGGGAAGGGGCCGGACTCTGTGACGGTGGTCCCATTGGGCTCGGTGCCTGCGGAGGAGGCATCGGACTATTTACCGGCGAAGGACTCGCCATCTTACTATTGCCACTAAAACTTTTCACGAGGTTGCACAATTTTTTTTCGTTCTCTGGTTATTTTGATAGACAGTCAACCCCTGCATATGCTGGTAGAAAGCATAGCAAGAGCTTCAGAAGAAAATGGCTGCCGAGAGAAAATATTTCAATCGTTTTATTACCGCTAAATCCACTCTATTTAAAAAAAAACCTTTACTTTCACTTGACACCTTTTACACTAATGTTCATTTTTCAACTAAAAAATACCCAAACAATTGCGTATTATCCTGAAATTTTAGCAAAAGTTCACTGCAGCAAATAGCTTTGTTACACAAAAAAGTGACACGACGGAGTGAGAGAGGAAGCAAACAAAAAAGCCGAAGCCGATCGTCAAACGAGTGATTTGTGGATGTGTGCGTTAAATGGTTTGACAGACGGGGTTGTAAGGTCGCCACATCGTTGAAAGTGCTGCCGAATATAGTTAAAATATGAAAAGTGCAAGTGTTGTATAACAGTTTTAATATATGACCTTGCGCATACACTAAGAAAATTATATGGTAACATTTACTATATGAGGAGGTTAATTCGACTTTGTGAGTATAGTTGTTTTTAACCGACAATAGCATCAGGTCACTTGAACCATATCCATGTTCAAGATTACTATACAAGAGCTTTGGACCATAATAGTATTATTGAACATTCTATTGTAAGCATGAACATTATAAGTGGAATGCTCGGTATAACAATACGCATAGTTATTTTGACCTCGAACTGTTTGTTATAACTAAACTAGGAGAATGGAATATTTTACCATGCATTATGCATAATAGTAAAATTGAACACTCTGTTGGAGGAATGACCATTATGAGTGAAATGCTTGGCATAACAATAAGCATAGGCATCTTGGCCAAGGCTTGTTTGGAATAACTACAACATTGGGATTTTAACATTTTTTGCTTAATATCGTTGTTTTGAAAATGACACGCAAATATAATTAGATAAATGGTAAAGATGTATTTGAGCCAGTTTCAGCTAATCTAGCTTTTGGAAATTTCTCGCGGGTCTCTTAGTTTATTGATGACATACACATCTTAGTCTTCTATTTCTGCCTTTACGCTTAGCTGAAAGAAACAAAAATTTTGAAATTAAGACGTTGTTATTAATTTAAATTAAAGTATTTACTCACATTGTACAATATTTTGTATTTAGCGAAGCAAACACTTAGTCCTACAATCCATTGAAGAATATTATCTTCTATTTCCTCGGACTCAGAAGCCGATTCTTAGTGTACAGACCTTGGTACAGACCATTTGTAATGCTAGTGCTAAGCTCATATTTAGCCACTAAATATCTTTCCTGATTGGAACTCGGCTTATGAAACCATCGACTTACCGTAATATCACAGAGATCTTATTGCAATCGTAAAAAAAAATTAAAAGTACACCAAAAATACGCTTGTATTTTGTGTACACAATTTTCACTGCAATGGCCGCATCGTGTTGGAATACAATCTGAATCTGAACGCAAACATTGACTAGTTTTATGGTTGTTAGTAGTACAACTCATTTTCAGCTGAAAATCACTATACGCAAAAGGTATTTACAACAGATCTCACGTCCATATAAATGGTGTATATAGTTAATTCAATCTTTTCATTCATATAATAACTATAAATTTAGTGTTCACGACTTCTTACTATATTGTGCAGAGAACAATCAAACGAAAAGGAGTTATAACAATGACACTGGTGATTTTAAAGATGTTTACCATGTACATATTTTCATTTTTACTTTTATTTTACTAGTGATCCTGACTATTCCATTGTCAGTCTTTTGATGATAGATATTGTTGGAGTGAGCATGTTCGAATTGTCATAAATAACAACAGCATGGTTAAGCCAACGACACGACTAGACACTCAATGTAATATCTTGAAGAAAAAGTGCCCGAGTAATTTACCACCAGTTACCATTGCATTGAGTTGCCCCTCGATGCCAACAAATAAATAATTTCTCCAGCAACACCTTTTGATTTTTAGGATACATAACAACATAGCAACCATCTTCTGTTTATAACATCAACACAAATTTTCTCACTAGAAAAATTATTTTGTGGAATTGCGTGGTGAAAATGTGGATTTTGCTTTGCGTATCATCATCAAGTAGATAGCGTAGATTCCACTTTTCGCCCTTGTGGATGTCAATTGTAGAATCAGATATGCAGGTTCGTGTGATATTGTAGTGCTGGATGTGTTTCGTCGACCTATACCGAGTATGAAGTACTTTCCTCTGCCCGTCAAATGGATCACCCGCTCTGTGGTAGTACTGGAAGCAGAAAGGACAAAATTTGAGCCAAAAATTGCGATTGAGCAGACTATGACCGGCGAGCTAGTTATTTTTGCTAGAAGGGATAAGGTTGTTCGATTGTAAGGCTATCACTATCCGGAACGTCACCCGTTCGAACTATTCAGTTATGATCATTGTTCTCGGGCTGCGGAGTGGGGGCACCATTAGCATGGCCAATTTTCTGAAAGAAAACGATCTCCTCCGATGACGATGATAAGAGCAGAAATGAGTATACTTCTTTGATAATTTTTTTCTGCAGAGTGCACCGTTTGTTACCTTCTTCTTTTAGGCGAGTTAGTTCTGAAGTGACCGATGAAATTAGTGTGCCGGAGAACACGGTTTCAAGCTGCAACATATTACCCAGTTAAACTCATTCCGGAACCGGTTCGGATTTCTGAATGGAGTCAGCATGGTTTCCAACTCAAATGCAACAACCGATTCCGACTCAATCGGTTGTTGCATTTGAGCTGGAATCCATACTGGTTCCATTCAGGATTTCGAATCAAATTCCGAATGGTTTGACAGGGTATCCGCTTACTTCCAGCAATAGAACATCCTGCAGCTAATGGCTAGCTGAAACAACTTAACATTGACTTTAAATCACCCGAACTAACGCTAAATCCACTGTTATGTGGTGGGTCAGAGAGCTTTGTCTTATTAGTTAGGAAGCAAAGCAATGTGTTTAGGCAGGAAAATTCTGGTTCCGAATATCAACCAACAATCTACACATTGTACACGCGTACACGGATAAAAAATAAATTAATATTTCTTTGGCCTGATATAAGGCAAATGCGCAAACAGGCTATTGTCTCAAATAAACATACGAATACAAATACAAATCCAAATTGATTCAAAGTTAAATTCTCGGCAAACATATGATTACGGCGTTAAAGCGCACACAGCAGTCAATGAAAAAGAAAACTTTTCACTATTGTTTACTACCAACATCTGTGATTTGCGAGTAACGGTTTGTTCAGAATTTCCACTCAGAACGAATTTTTACAGTTGGCTATAACGCTTTAATCATATGTTTGTCGAGAATTGGTGTAGAAAGCTTCATTTTAGATAAAATTACTGCAAGTTTCGGTTTATTCTGAAGCTGCGATAATTTAAAAAAACAGTTGAAACAAATTTTGGACCAAATTTCAAAACACGTATGTACCATGTTCCAATTAAATATAAATTTAGCATATAGGGTTACTGTGCCCTAATTCATCTTAGCACCTCTATTCATCCGATCCATTTAAACCCATTAGTTAGAGCAGTGTCTGCTATCTCTATTTATGGCATTAGTTCAAATGGTGGGATGAATAAGGGTGCGTTGTACTCGACTTTTCGCTTCGCTCTAGCGCGGGTATTTTACATTTTCCAAGCCAGTTTTTTTTATTGATCTGCTTCTTAAGAACGAAGCAAAGATGTTGATACCTATTTAAGTGCAATCCAATCAGTGTAAGCCGAGTTATTAGCGAAATAGTTTGACATCGTGACTAATGAGATGAATAGGGGCACGTCTACCCTAGATAACTTTGAGTTATTCGAAATGGTGTTCATGCCGAAAAATTGATCAATTATATTTATAATGAATCAATAAAAATAGAAAAATCGTCGAGGGCTGCCTTTATTTCAGTTTCTGATTTTATAGTAATTAAGGTAAATTTTAATGAATTAGATGTTGTTACTGTTTTTTGCAGTGGTAGAGCGTCGTCCGGGTGTCACTATGGTCAGTTTCCTGTACTGTACGTACATCTGTCTCCGCTGGCCTCCACGTAACGCTGTAAGTTATATTATCAGTGACGTTATCCTAGGCGCTGGCTGGCGATGATCGTATTTTTGCCATATTCAGAATGAATTGTCTCGAATATACCTTTGAATGTCATTCCGGGACTGCAGCACAGGGCAAGCAGCATTCTGTACAGGAACTGCCTACCATTTTCTTACTGGTGGAGATGGTCATACCCCTAATCGTTCGACATCAACGGCGCCGGGGAACCATCAGTCACACACTAGTACATCTTCATGAGTTGAGCACAGTTTCTCATTCAGGAATGTCAGAGAGCACACGCTGCAGGAGTGGGATTGAATAGGGCTTACATTAATCGTTTGCAGATAAATACCATAGAGCTTCATCGATCGGTATATTACGTTGGCTTCGTGTCTGTTGATGTTGTGGATATTGCTGGTGGTTGATATGCTGGGTTCGGTATTGGGGTGGCGCTTTGTAGAAAATCCTCCCGAATTTCCCACCGACTAAATCGGCTTGCCTCCGCCTAATCGGCCGACAATTCAACCAATTAATCGGTCGATTGTTGCACCGACTCTTATGGGGGTTTAACAAGGACATCTACCGACAAGACAACCGACTAAATATGTCCGACGAAATCTGTTGAAATCGGTCTATTTCAACCAATTAAATCGATCGATTAGTTGGTTTAGATTAAATCTGGCGATTAATATGATGACGAAAATTCTTCACCGACGAAATCCAACTTAGTCGGTTAATGAATCTGTCGACCTCGAAGCACCCGATTTCGTCGGTCGACTAGGAAATTTATGACTCAAATTTTCTATGGGGCATGTTGACTCGATTCGAATTACATCAGGCTCACACGACGTTTCAATATGATGTGCATGAAGAGGTGGTCATCGTGATCGACTATCTTGATTTCAGCTGCCTGTTTAACAGAATTTTGGTTTTCCAGAGCATTTTGTTGCTGCAACAGGGAAGCAAAGGCTATCAGTTTCTTGCACAGTGTGCAGCGATATTCAGGCGACGAGATCGTTATGGTTGTTGAAGTTGGCATTACCAGTTGTGTATTTGGCTTGCACTGCCCCACTACGAGGATTGGAATCGCAGGATTTTGTATTTGATTGGTTCCTTCTGGATTGGCTTGACATCCAGTTACTGCGCCGTGTTAATGATAATTTTCGCCCCGTTGCTGTAATATGGATCTAGATTTGTTGAGGTTGTTCAGTGGATGTTGCGGGTTTTCAAATCAATTCAACTGACTCGAAATCCATTCTGCTGTCAGTTGGATCCGGCAGTGTGCCGAACTATCTAGATTCACCACCATTTACTGCCGAGTTATTCACCGTTTTCACACTCTCTAGTTTTGGGTTTGTTTTGTTGTCACTATTTTCCCTTCGTAACCAGGGAATGCAACGGTAACTATTTGAAATAAATAATAGATTCCAAAGTGTTGCTAGTTTCACGCATTTTCTCAGGAAATTTTAAATTTGACAGTACCAGTTACCTGAGTCACTGAGGGGTAGTCAGATTTGCGATACAGTTTTGGAATGCCAGTGTCTAGTCGTGTCGTTGGTTAAGCGACAATCGACTTTAGTAGTATTTATTATGATACAAAAGTTTAGTATTACCATTGTCATGGTCGTTTCTGTTATATTTGCAAATAGTTAATACAACCACGAGAGTCAGGTCACAGATACCATAGGATTCTTCTCAGTGTAAAGATAGTTTACCAAGATGGTGACATGACGCCATGTCATCACAGCCAACATAAGGACGTTGTTTAGAAGCAAAATTTGCATATAATTGACATAAACTAAGTTCTAATTAAGAACGACGCTTTATTTTACTCATCTTTGCAACGAAGAGATAGAGAAATATTTTTCCCGCATACAACATGAGTTTTGCGCATTTTTTGCCGGTAACTAGGAGAGCAGAGAGAAACCACATGCTCTCATTACTAAATCCTCTTGCTTGTGACAGAGCAAACCTTTATTAAACCTTTTGCTTTTACCTAGAGCCAAAAAAATAGTTTTTCTGATATTCCGTTTTTATCCAAACGTCAAAAATACTCAGCAAATTTCCAGAGGAGGAGGAGTATTGCTGACTTCTTAGTAATTTGATCATTAAATTTGACGAATTGCTAGAGAGAAATTAATTTACCAGCTTTTAAAGGTTGTACAGAAAATTAAAATTCGAACGAAAGTAATCTCACATTTCCTGGATTTGGTTACGAATTTTCACCCGGAATTTCTGAACACAAAACATTCTCATCATTATTGTTCGCAAAAATCTTCAATAATTATCAATAAAGCCGAATTATTTCCACTTTTTTGCGATTGAATCTACACTTCCTTGCACTATCAGGCTAAAAATTATCATACTTGCGACAGTCAAATCCTTTATCCAAAATCGTCATGTATAAAATTTCCCTAGTCAAGGAATGAATATACCTCAAACATTTTTTTTGTTGGAGACGGACCACTGCGACCAATATTTAGATCTATTGTGGCAACCACAAAAATCTCACTAATACTGCTTTCACTAGTTTCTGTTGAAAATTCATGGTTTTACGAAAGACTAAGAAGTATTCGCAATGTGCAAACACGTCGTGTTAATGTTTTTCCCCGTAAATGGCGATTTAACAGATGGTTAGTTGTACGTGTTTTGTATGTTTTTGGCGAGATTCGATGATGTTTAACTTTTTGCCGAACAAGTTAGTATTTTACTGAATAGTGGATAATTTACCGAAAAAAGCAAAAGTAATAATAAATTCAATTAAAAATATTCCAGGTTTTAGCAGCAAATTATTCGTAAATCTACCGAAGTTGCTGAAAAATGAATACGCTTTCGCAATTTTTTTAAATCAATTGCTGATCTCCGTTAAAAATTACTGTGCAAATCGTCAAATGAAATTACTGAACAACTTTGGGTTAGCTTAGTGTGTACATATAAATGGCTGGTTTGAATATGCAAAGCCTAAGTAAAGCACTCATTTGATACAAAATATCGCCATTTTGTTGTTTTCGAAACCATCTTATTTTATTCGCATTTTTTTCAAACATGTTCTTTCTGTAACTGAGCATCTGATGAGAAACACTGCCTCTTGAATTGGACGAGAATTAATACTTTCGCATCCCCCCTGAGCGGTAGAGAGATATGCGTGAACACAAAAAAATCTCTTGATTCTCGAGAGCGTGTTCTCTCGCTTTCGGTGGGAGCTAGTAAGCAGCCCTACTGCGTTTAACTGCTTGCAAAAGAGATAATGAGCTAATATCGAGAGCAGTAAAGAAGCCTGAGAACGAGAAGCACGTTAGCTTGCATCACATTAGAGAAAGAGTCATTTTTTCTTTTATTTACTGTTACGGCCGTTTATTGATAACATTTCAAGCGATTCTGACGTTGTCAAACTGACCCCCATCGATCGATGGAAAAAAAACGTTGTTGCCTATTAACAAAAGTCCATAATTTCAAGCAAGATTTTTGAAATCAACGTAACTAACAAAAGTAAACAAACTGAGATTATCACTCCCCCGCATTCTACGCATCTTAGTGTACATACTGACAAACTTTCGTTTCATTATTCGTTAATGCTGTTGAAAAATGCCCATTCGAAATAATAAAGAATCAACGATTGACGCACCAACAGTGCTGGAATACAGTTTCGTCATTTTAGTTTCATTAGTTTTGGCACTGCTGCAACACTTACTTATTTATTCCGAATTAAAATAAAGAATGGCTGACTTTCCCCAAAAACCATTCCATAGAAACTAAAATACCGAAGTGTTTTCCCCAGAAAAAACTATTTTCCAAAAAACCATATCCAGAATGAGCATTGGTTCATAAGTTCATTCCACAGTTCCATTTCCCAGACATTTTTTTTTGTTAGAAGCGGGAAATTTTTTTAATGAATCTCAAAACATTTTTTCAGTATGTTAGCCATATTGCTCACCTCGAAGAGTGCACTGGTAACAGCATTAGACAATAGCAATATTTTTCATTTAATAATACAAACATACATATAGGTCAAATCTCAAAATTCAGTACAGGTGTTTTTTCAGTGCCATTTGGCAACAACCATAGAAAGCTCCCTTCATAGGATCCAAGAGAATGAAACAGTGTTATGTAAGTAAGGTTATGTGGCGAAACCAAAACTTTGTACATTACCTAAGTCAAGGAACTGATGCATGATGTTAATCTGGTAAGGATAAGCCGTCGAAAGCGGCGGCTCCTCGCTCAAATATTGTTGCACCAATTCGGCCAAAACACTAGCTACACCTTTTCTACACGGTTCCAACCACTCATTTACAAATTAGTTAACCCTCAGGCCCAGGAACAATTGGTATATCCCCCGTATACTTGCGCATATGTCAGTGGCGCCATAATCGCAAATGCGATAACAGTCTCAACTAAAAATATATTCAATTCAAAATGACCGCTAACATTGACGAATAATTGTTGTCGAGTATTATGTCTGTAACTCTGTGATATAAGTATCATTTGGCGTAAAGTATGAAAATACTTTCGAATGTATTTAGTGCAACCTGTTTGAGTAAACCGAGCAATCGGGTGGATCGTACATTTGCTTACGAAACATTCCCAATACAAAAGAAAAGCTCTAAAACTCACGAAACCATTTGTAAAAATATGCATTCATTTCGATTTTAATATGGATTCAACCAAAGCTCCAAAGATGGAACCAAGTCCTATGTTCGAGTAAACCGGTTATCCGAGAGGATAACAGGTTTGCTTTCGATGGCACATCCTCAGCAGCTTAACACCGCTTAAGTTCCTTAAATTAGGTATGCGCAACCCTTTGGCTTAACCACAAATAATGAATAAAAACATTAACTTTTCTGGGGAATGGAGCATTCTGGGGAATGGGACATTCTGGATAATGGTTTTCTAGGAATTGGTACATTCTGGGAAATGTCTTTCTGGGGAATGGTACATTTTGGGGAAGGGAATTCTGGGAAATGGCTTTCTGGGAAATGATAAGCTTGGTCGCCAAAATCGACGAAACTGAAACAACGTAAGTGCAACAAAGATACCAAAAATAACGAAACCAAAAAATGTCATGATCTCGAATGTTCGTCCGATTCAGTGAAAAGTCACTTCGGTGACCATTTTTGCTAAATATTTGGTATGGTTTTTCAAATAACATTTGAAACAAAACCTTGAGAATGTCATCGCCGTTTTCTCTGCTTGCGGCAAATGCGAATTTCGCTGTTTTCATAAATCAAGCTTGATTTTGTTTATCTGCCCTTTTCACAAATATAAACGGTTATTCAAATTAAGACAAGCAGGCAGCTCTGCTTTTTGTACATCCCGCCGTGAATATAACAGTTTTCATAATGTCAGATACAAAGTCAGATGGTTGTTTTGTTTCTGCTCGATGCACGTAATTATTGAACATTATTTTGGTGATTGATGAATATTATTTTTATTGAGGGTGTTGAATACAATTTATTATAAATCTGCAATAATTTCTTTTAGTATTATTTGGTTGATCCTAGATATATTTGAACTTGCACTAATGTTTCTGCAGAAACCATCAAAACCAAGCTGTTCCACGTGTTGATTGCTGTCATGTCAGAAGGTGAGATAACGTTCTTTACGATTTGTAATTTCTAATTTATGAATCATACTGTATCATAACATCTGTATATAACATCTGTTGAATTTAGGTCAAACAACTTGTTTTAATAAAAAAAAGAAACCGTCGCGCGGTAACATTAAACGTAAATATATTGAATAAAATTTCCAATTTTGAAAACCTTTTCCAGCAGAATCAAAATCCAAACCGTTGCAACAAGAAACAGAAGTCGATATAAACGATGTGTTCGAAGATTTGCTGCTAGTAGAGGAACGGCTGACTGAGCGCAGCTATCAGGAAGGACTGCAGGTTGGATCGCAGGAGGGAAACGTAGAAGCTTATCATTTCGGATATCATCGGGGCGCGGAAATCGGTGCCGAGTTGGGATTCTATTACGGCGTACTTTGCGCTCGGGAAAGCAGTGCAGAGGGGTCAAGTTCGAAAGCAACTGCTCTACTGCAAGAGCTGAAAAAAGAAATCGAAGCGTTCCCAAAGGTTAATGATTTAGAAATCGACATTTTAGAAAAATTGCTGAAGCTGAGAAATAAGTATAAGAAATTGTGCACATTGCTGAAGATTTCGGCGAAATATTCACGAACGAATGAGCTTTCGTTTTAGACCGGTTAGGATGGAACTGATTCGAAACCACTTAGAAGTATTAGCCGAGTTCTTGAAGCCCCGGATGGATTTCCTGAACTGCCACATGGTTGATTACCTGACAAAAGATCATTGGAACACGTTCATTCCCTTGGACATTAGGAACGAGCTTAATACTAGCGATGATTTGATTAAAGCTAAACAAATTTTCTGGAATCAATTTAATGGCGACTATTTGAAGGCTTGTGGATTCCCTGCGATTACAAAGCATATTCAAATTATGAAGCGCTACCGCTTGGATGCTCTTCCCGGTGCTTGTATGGCTTTGGACGATCTTAAATTTGCTTTCAATGCATGCTTGAAGCAGACTCGTCTTAGAATGCCAGAACTGATGAGTACCAAAAAGTGTCACGAAGTGGAAATTGCTTCTGCTGTGGTGGCCTCACTCTGTGCAGTCGTGGCGAGTAAGAACAGTTTGCCAAGTTTGGATCAAGTCGCTGTAGTTGATGCTGGCGATGGCAAGGGATATCTATCGTCTCGTGTAGCTCTGGAACATGGGATTAAGGTATTAGGAGTTGATTCTAATGAGGGGCACACGGCTAGCGCAGAACAGCGGCGGGATCGGTTGAAGGTAAGTTGTTTCTTTTAGTTTGCTATGTGAATATTTTTGAACCTGACTGAATTGTAATATGTTTTCAGAAAAAAGTCCGAGGAGCGGTGAAAAGATCGAACCTGAACAATGATGATTACTTTACCACAATGCTTCAAGATACGAACCGAGTGGAGCTCAACTACAAAACGACAACTAAGTTAATTGATTTTGAAACAGATCTAATAGAACTGGTTAATGGCCAATTCCCCGATTCGAGCTCCAGTCACTTTTGTCTAGCTGGCCTGCACACGTGTGGCAATCTGGGACCCAACTGCCTTAGGTTATTTCACCAAAACCGGCATATTAATGCCTTGTGTAATGTTGGCTGTTGTTATCATTTGCTGGTGGAAGAATTTGTACACGATAGATATTACAATCAGGACAAAATAAAGGATAATCCAGGTTTCGGCTTTCCGATGAGTGATTGTCTTCGTGATAAAGGTTTCTTCCTTGCGAGAAACGTTCGTAACATGGCAGGAGAATCTTTGGAGCGCTCGGCAGTGAACCAGGAAGATCCCAGCGATAAACTTGGTTATCGTGCAATGTTACAGCTTGTTCTACGGGAGCTCAAAGCGGACGAGGACAGTCAAGTAGGAAAGATGAAGTGTAAGGATTTTTTAGATTACACCAGAAAATCGCTCAAGCGGCTGCAAATCGACGATTCACCGATTTCCGATGAATATCTGACTGACATGGAAGAAAAGTTTGAGGTGGAACTGAAACAGCTAAAAGTATTTTATCTTTATCGAATGACCTACGCACCCGTCGTTGAGGGTCTTGTGTTGTTAGATCGTCTTCTTTATTTGAAAGAACGTGGTTATGATAACAGTTTTTTGGTGAAATTATTTGACCCAGTCGTTTCACCACGCTGTTATTCAATTTTAGCATTTAAATGAAAAAATAGCTCGATTTAAATAACGTTCACTGCTAATTTCTAATCCGAATGCTACAACTTATCAATTACTAAATCAGCAAACAACCCTTCGTTTGAATGCAATGTAAAGGCATTTTTCTTGTAGGTCAATTTCTCCGGCGTTGATTCCGATCGAGCTATTTGGTATTGCGCAAGTATCCGCACGATGGCAACCTTTACCTGCAGCGTTCCGAAATGTGAACCCAAGCACGTCCTGGGACCGACACCGAACGGCATATAAGTACACGGGAGAATATTGTCCAGGTTCTCTTTCGCAAAACGTTCCGGATTAAAAAGTAGTGGATCAGGAAAGAACTGAAAATATGCGGAATAGTACGTTTTACTCTGCTGTTAGCTATTAAACGAATGCAGCCTAACCTTTGGATCGCGATGAATAGCGTAGATAGGAACCAGCACCGGCATTTTATTCGGTATTACAAAGTCGTGGAAGGGCTCAAGTTTGTAACCGGTGCTGCCTTCCGGCAGGGTACACTGACGCTCCAGAAACGGTAGCACTGGATAGAGCCGAGCAGCTTCCGAAATCACCATTCCAAGGTAGGGCATTTCATTCATCAGGCATTCATAGGGAAGATCCGGGCCATGTTGCTGTATGCAGAGGCGTATTTCTTCTCGTAGTCGATGCTGAACCTTTGGCTATGAAGATGATAAAAGTTTTTTTTACTTTAAACGAATAGATAGAGCATTTCAAAAATATACGTACATTCTTGGTCAATTCGTACAGCGTAAATGACAGTACCGAGGAGGTCGTTTCGAAACTGGCCATGTAGAAAGTAGCAGCTTGAGCTACCAGTATGTCATCCTTCAAAGCTGTTTAAGGAAAAGAGTCTTCATTAGTTATTAATAATATATCTCTGTGTGTTTTTTATTATTGGACTGAAATTTTACCAGGACGTTGTTATTTTAAACCACGGGATTTCAACAGATGTCTTGGGTATTAACAAATCGAGGAACTGAGCGGAGCTACCGACAAGAAAATTTATGCTAAGAGCTGAATGCTTTCAGCGGGCGAATAGCTATACTAGGAACGACGGGCGATAGTTTTGAACAACGATTAACCATAAGAAAAATAAATTGCGCTCGTGATATCACAATGAAATGATTCCGACAACATTCACAATTGCCCATAAAGTGCAATCTTAGTGTCGGAGTAGAAATGTGTATCGACAACTGTCGTTGAAGGTCATTCGGACAATGATTCCAAAATGTCTGACTATGATTTGACGAGTAAAATGAATGATAACCGTTGTACTTTGCGACGAATTCTTCCCCGAGAAGGCTACAAATATTACCGAATAAGTTAACAACTAAATCCTCAAACAATAAACTGTGCCCAGTAACCAGGCCAGTAATAGCTATGTGTTGGCGAAACTCGATGGGAGTGTCTTGGCCCGTGTCTAAAATCCGAGCGAAATCGCGTTTCAAACAAATTCCGGGGTTTAAATTCTACAAGGATCCTGCTCGAGGCTAGGATTTTGGCAATTTCAAGGTTGTTTTCGCGGAGCTCTCGAAAAAAAATGACTACGTCGGCCAATATGATTCGCGAGTACACACAGGTATGTCACGACCGGTGTATCAGAGAACCTGTGCCACGCCACTCATAGGCCATCACGTTGTGTTTGTCATTCATTTAAGAACTTGGATTTGGTTTAGGTATGACAATTAAGTTTAGAGTTATTACGACTGTTGAAATATTCATCGAGCGGGCGTCCTAGGCAGCCTAGAATTCCCACCGACGTTGCGCTTGTAGATTGGACGATCGTTATAAGTACAGGGCAACCGATATGTAGAATTTGGCGACTTAGGCGTAGATCAACTGCTTGGTCAAGTCTTTTGTCGCTGGCTGGCGAGGAATACCTGCGTTAGGATCCCAAAGCAGACCTAGTTTTTGATGACCTTATTCACTGTGCATTGCTTCCACGGCACTTTAGTCTCACGTTATTGGGTGGCAAGTGTTGCAAGAACTCCAACGAATTGGAACACCATTTGTGAAGGGGAAAGCCAACAGCTGCCAGTGGATGCTGCAATTGCCGGTCTGATTCGATACCCGATGACACCGAATCGGCACCTCTTTTTTGATTATTTCAGCTGCAAACGTCCTTGGTTGATTGTACCAGGCATGCTTGAGCTGGAGAGGCGTCAAATTGTATGACATCTAATTTGGTCACTTGGAGGCTGATTATCAATGGTCTGGAATTTACGGTTCAGCTATGTCTATGTCTGAATTTCGGGCTACGTAGCAATTTCGTGTCTACTACTGGGAATTTCTTCTGTGCTAAATATTGGCAGTCGTTGAACTTGGCTACGGATTATTTGAATGCTTGTTTGTCATCGAACCTCCTTATCGGATCTCCTTTGTAAGTGAACAGAAAGTGTGATTTACAGGATTATTGGTTGTTTGTTTATTACGAGGATTAACCTACTTGGTTCTTCGCCCGAGAAGATAATAAAATGTTACATCTATTATATTACATTCCATTGTAGACTTTATTGGCGATATTCTAAAGGTTTACTAATAGGTTGTTCGTTGAGGGTCGCTGGAGTGCTTTGGATTTTAGAGTACAACTCCAGAGCGGGTGAGGCGAACAATCCGGTGGGGTACCTATAATATCTCGAGCAGCTCGGCATCTCTCGACAATGACATAATTGTCTCCTCACTTGTCAGGTCGTTGGCCAGAATATCTCGGATTGAAGACGGTAGTTGATGGAGGTTTCGAAAATTTTGACAATCTACCACGGTGAGTCTGTTACTCCGATCGATCCATTGTTCCGGTCCTTCCTTGATTTTTGGATGTGGCCGGGTTGGCTCTTCCTGCTAGTAATAAAGTGAGTCATGGTTTCTGATTTGAAGTGGGAGAAAATACCAATTTGGTCAGCAATCTTCGGTCTGTCTCCCACGAGCTGTCAATGAGTCGGCTTCCTATTTTCCTCTAATCCCGCAGTGACCGGTTACTCAGCATATCGTAGACAACGGATCGCATGTGTCCTCTATAGCCTGTATGTAAGGGTGGCATGACGTTCCCGTTTCCAAGCGGGATACCCAAGTAACAATTTAAGTTTTATAGCACAGTACAAGTGCAATCTAGGTTTTAAGAGGGACTTCAAGAGTGCTATATAACTTATGGGATATGACCGTCATAGAGTACGTCAGAATGATAGTCGATATTCCCTCTGGTCTCCTTTCAATCGCGAGACTGATGGCAGCAGCTTCTGCCGAGAAAACGGAGCAGCTTGTGGGGAGGCGGTAGACCAGACCCGCTCCTATTCCGCAGATCCCCACTCCAACTTATTCTTGCACCTTAGAAGCGTCAGTGTTATTCCGGACGCGGTTCGGGAATCGTTGGTTCATCAACTCTAGAAATTTGGCCTGAACAACTTCGGGATGAGGGCATCAGGGGTCCCTATTATTGGCTCGAATCAAAAGTCGTCAAAATGTCAGTTGACGATAGGTTCATCCGGAGTGTTCATTTGTGTTTACATTTTGCTAGCGTTAGCAATTTTATTTTGATTCCATCACCCAAAGTGGTACGCCTTAAAATAGGGATAGCGCCCATGTTTGAGTAAGCCGGGCAAACGAGTGGATCACAGGTTCACTTGCTTCCGAAGGCGGGTCGACGGCCACCTCGTCCGGCGGATTCTTAGCGGCTTTGGGCCGCCTCGGTTCTTATAGGTCTCTATTATGCGGCTAAACCGAATCGTACTGATACACCTAATACAGCGGTTCCTGAAGGCTATTGGATGGTTATCGGAACCCAGTAAAGTTCAGCCGCTAATGAGCTTGATTTCTGGCTGGCTCTAATTCGCATTCCGGCTCCAGTAACACAACCGATTTTGCATTCCGACTGAGCTTAACTGGGAAGTTTCCTAAAATTTAATCTGGAAAATAAAAGTTGTCTGGCAATGCTCCAGCACCCCGTTGAACTCTAATTATTTCGACACCTGGGCGCGAGTTTGACGCTACGGAATGAACTTTGTTTACTTTCGACAAGTTTTGATTCAAGCCAACAACATCCAACTGTTCGCAGCGACCTGGGTAAGTTGGTGTTAATGTTCGAACCTGTTCGGACATTTCGTGTACCACGGTCTGTTCCGGGTTCTGTGGAGGCGAGCTATTTCTCGGATGTATGTGCCGATGTATTCTACCCGGTCAAAAAAAATGCGGACGAATATGATCAGGCGATTTAAACGATTCAAACAGTTTGACGTTTAACTCAACTCGCCTATGCGAACTGCCCGTGGGAACAAGTGCAATTTGCGAATGCGATTAAAAGGCAATTTTTTTAGACAAATTTTCAGGCGGCTGAAATGGACTTGGTTGTTTTGTGCGTTTTTCAAACATGGCGGTTCATGTTTGGTTTAAGCTTAAAATTGTTTTTTTTTAAACGATTGGCGTGTTTGTATTTTATTTGTCTGGTGTACTTCATTTAGCCAAGGAATGTGGGAAATTGTGGAATCGTGTGTAAGTATAGTGAAACAAGATCTCTGACCTAAAGCCTTAATGAAGGTCAGATTGTGGTAAGTTTTGGTGTGCAATACCGATTTCACCATTGATTCTTCCTATAGTTTGGTGATGATTACCTAGTGTACTCATAAGTTTATGTGAGTAGATAATGAATCCGAAAATAAGTATTATTTGTATTTTCATATTGGGCAATTGAGGGCGATTAAATGGCGCGTTCCGTGGGCGATTTAAGGGCGGGTTGGGCGGTAAAAAAATGACGGCGGCAAATCGCCCAAATGTTGCATTTGAATAAGCCCCCTAATTGCCAGCAATTTGCTGGCAAATTGAAGGGCAATTAGCGCATCCGAGTTGGCAAATAGCCCCCGTTAGCCAGCAACTTGCCCTTGCCCTTTTTGACTGGGTTATTTCTCTTCTGGGATGTGCACGAGGAGGCGCAGCTTGCCACCCGCCAGGGTAATAATTTAGCACTGGCTGAAAATATATGTGATTTTGTGTATACACTCCGTAGAGTGTATTTGTTTTGCAACATAATGCTCACCACTGTTCCATATGATCGTTCACATTTTGCGTAAAATTTTGTTTAAATTTTTATTTGTGAACTATTTGGTTAGTCCAGATAGGTGTAGTAATGTTTGTTGTATAATTGTAAATAAATAAAATAGGGCTTAGGTAGGTCTCCGCTCTCCTTTTGCAAAATGCGTGTGGTTATGCTGCTCATCGGCGGTTACAGCTATGTCTGTGTTTTGTTTTAGTCGGGTGGAAGGCGGCCATCGCAGTGAGAAGGTTAGAAAGTGACGAACCACGGTATTGAACAGACGTCCAGTTAATTTTGCATTTTGCACTGGTTATGGTGGCGGGAAACTGTCTCGAGAAAAGGTGATATCTCGGCAAACATATCATTACGTCGTAAAAGCCACCTGTCAAAATTCACTTTGAATGAAAATTCCAGATAAACGGACTCTTGCCATTGTGCTTACAGTCGTAGTGGGTTTGCTACATTGTGTAAGGTGGTGGCTGTGTCTACAGCGGCTACCCGTCGCTGCCGATGGATTCCCATCAGTTTCTCTTTCTTTTTTATTTTGACTATGTAGTCACATTTTCTTTTTTACATTTTACATGTCGATTCTCACGGTAAAGAAAGAGAAGTCTGTCTTTACTAGGAGGCATGTTGGTTGACTTGAATGAATCGTAGTTATGTTGCCTAAGCTCGACCCCCCATCAACAGAAGACAAAAGTTATGTCCGTAAGGTATTAAGTCTGTTCTAATGATCCTACCACTTCTAGTTTTCCGGTACTATGGCTCTAAATTTTCATAACTTTCCCTAATCTCTAGCTAATTGAATGTCGTTAAAATGTAAAAAATGAAATATAATGATTTGCTTTACACTACTAACTCACGAAT
Organism: Topomyia yanbarensis; assembly: GCF_030247195.1. Lineage (NCBI taxonomy): Eukaryota > Metazoa > Arthropoda > Insecta > Diptera > Culicidae > Topomyia > Topomyia yanbarensis. The sequence continues at coordinate 75,273,928 of NC_080672.1, forward strand.
TTTTTCCTTCGCTCCGATAGTGGCACCGTCATTCTTCAGACTAATCATCGAATCTATGAAATCGCCTCGCTTTTCTCCGCTCGCCTCCCGACGCTCAATCTCCTGTCGGATAATTGTCCGGAGGAAGTGTTCCGTATCCCGTGGAAACAATTTAAACTTCAAATACGGTACCAGTTCGGACATGAAGAAAAATGAAGCCATAGTGATGCCCCGTTTTGGTCCGTACTCGAAGATCTTTTTGCCGTAGTACCGGAACTCGGACTCCTCGTCGCTGAGACACTTGGACTGAATGCCGAAGAATGTACTCGCTATGACGTCGGTTGTGAAGCGGGCGCACAGTTCTTTGAACTCAGTCTCTCGTGTAAGTGGTTGCTTCTCTGGAAGCCCGGCGAGGTGGTCAAGCATGTCTTTGCCAATCTGTGAATGAACGAAAATGAAATTTGTATTTTAAATCGAGAAAAGGAGTTTTCATGGGGTTTGAAGAGAATAACGAGAACGCAACCTGATTGATTAAAGGCAGCATTTGTCTTAATTTCCACGTGGTTACTTGCGGTGATAAGTAGGATCTTAAGTCTTTCCATAAAGGCTCTTTAATCATCATTAGATTGTAATAGCCGATGCAATCGTTGTTTCGGTCTGTACACATTTGTCTGTTTAGGAAGTAGGCAGAATCTTCCATCAGCAGTTTTTTAATTAGAACTGGATTCCGAATAATTAAAGCTTTCCGAAAAAATATATTTACTCCGAAAAAACTAGCTTCGCTGGATCGCTTGTGGTTATAAATTTGCTCTATATATTCGAACATTGATCTCATCTGCAGGGCCACCAAACCGAAGTTACCAACGAGCGGAATTTCCAGAATGTAGCAAACACCGTGCTCGTTCCAAAAGTTATGTCGCTTCCATCCATGGTACACTAGGAACACTATTAATAATACTATTATCATTTGAATCGTGTATATCACAGAATTGCACCTTGGTAGTAGATACTCTATATTTAATTGTCACTGAAAAGCTGTGACAACAGCAAATTGATAACACTAATCGTAATCGAGAACCCTTCCAGCTGTTTCTTATCTCAATTCGGTCGAATGCGGTTTGAGTGTGTTATGTTTATAGTGAAATCGATGCATTTTGAAGCCAACATTTACCTGATCGACAAGGTCGTACATTCGTTTGATCTTATTCAAGCTCAATGAAGGTGTCAGGAAAGTACGTAGCTGCTTCCAGTGGGGATTTTTGATCATGAGTAGATTGTAGTACCCGATGGGATCGCTTCTGTGATCAGTGCTCATATGTCTAAAATAGGAAAAAATAGATCGTCATATTGGTTTAGGAAACATAAGGTTTGTGTTTTCTTTAACTAAAGTTCATTAATTGTGGGATTCAGGCCCGTGCGCAAGGGGACATCACGCTTTACTAGAGGTTTGCTCAGTAACACTAATTGAATCTCCATTTTTTGGAGCGTCAGTCCGACGCTAGCTTAGTCCTGTCACTAAGTTAGTGTCGGATTGTTATGAGACGAAGTTGAAACGCAAATTTAATAACTAGTTTGACAAAATATACAAAACCTAACAACTCAGGAAACTGGCTGGGGCAGCCACCCGGCCAGCTAAAACAATTACTCCTACACGGAACCTGGATTTTTACTATATGCATAGCACACACTCTAATCCAACTACTTAGTAATTTAGTAGGGAACAACGTGCTAGTTTCTGTATGGTTCCCTTGTGCCATTCAGCACCGCCTTTGGCTCTCTATCCGGAGCAATTTATTACCGCAACTCCTTTAGGCCGTCTGGCTCTCTTCTTGTGCCATTTAGCTCAACTTCGCAAACTACTCGACGATGGACCTAGCTTACTCCGATGAAGAATTCCCCGGTGAGAGAAGTTCTCCCGAAACCAAGCCATCCAGCCATGCTTTGAGGTCGTTCCTGTGATTCCGGTAGAGCAAGGCGTTCGGCTCGCTGTTGCCCCGACACCCCGCAACTGGTAATATCTCTTCGCGATCTACACAATCTAGTTCCCGCCGGTGAATCTTGCTTACGCCGACGGAGAGTTCCCCGGCGGAAGAAGTTCTCACGACACCGATTCTTATTCTGTTTTCGCTATATTTCTGTCGGGTCAACCGGTAGGGTGCGGTGGTCGGTCCGGCGATTCAGGATGGATCATGGCGACCGGTACTCTCCCGGCGATATCGCTTACTGCCTCCAATGATATTGTTCTGTGCGCGCTCGCAACTCCTACGGCCATCAACCGGAACATGCAGTACAGATTTTCGCGATTACGTTTGGTTTTCAGCGCTGCAGCTCAGGCCGGAACACCATATCACAGTATCGATGACGAAACACTAGCTAGTAGACGTTACGTTCTACTTCTCGAACCGCCGGCGTTTGGCATGATCCTCACTAACCCGCTCGTGACCTTCATTGACCTTATGCAGGCATAGTGGTCGTCGATTAGCTTACCGAGTTTTCTGAGTGTATCCAGTAGACATATGGGCCTATACCAGGCGGGATCGTTCGGTAACTTTCCTGGTTTTAGCAGCATAAGCAGCTTGTGTACCTCCCACATTTCGGAGAAGCTACTATCATCTAAGTACTTCAACAGCACCATCCTGAACATTTCCGGATATAGCACAGCTTTCAGCGCCACGTTTGGTATTCCATCCGCACCGGGAGCTGGACGCCGCCTATTGCGTGGCTCCAGTTTTCGCGGCATTATGGCATCACAATCCTTCTTGTTAGATCAGCCGCATAAACGTTCTCGGTCTCGCTGTGCGGCCGAAGTGCCTCAGCGAAGAGATTTTCCACTACAATCGTATGTCTAACTTCACTAGAGCTTCCTGCAGGATACATCCTCTTGTGTAGGTTACTCCACTGTCAACTTTACTGCCCGGGCATTGAAGTCACCGCCGTCTTTCGACCGGTAAACTGCTCGGTTAACTTTTTCAACATTAGGATAAACTATTCCACCTTGTAGGTGCGTAACAGCTGCACACGAAGACACCGTTGATATTGGTGATCACGAAGCCTTTTGTTCACGAGTTTTCTGAAGTCATCTCGGAACCTCGCTTGATCCATGAAACGGCTTGACTTTTCATCCAGTAAATTCCCGACATACCTCTTGCTTTCCGTCATCCTCTCCATCTATATTTCGCTATATAAATCCTCTGCGTACTCGAGCCATTTAGCTCCGAACTCCAATCGGATATTGCCAAGCGATAAGTTACCGCAAGGCATTTCTGCGAGGGGCAAGCATTAGCAGGTTTCAGTGCGTCGTATTGAAAATACCAACGTATTTTGAATAATTATATTCAAAATACGTTGGTATTTTGATAAACTGGAGGAATTTCTAAAAGTCAATAATGAAAGTATTTAAAATACTTCTGTTGTACTTAATAATGTACTTAATGTAATTAATGTCAATGTGTACGTACTTAGAATATTTAAAGTACATCCTCACGGTAATTAAAATATTTTGCGTATTTAAAGTACAAAGGCGCTTAAAATCTTAAAATCATTTCAGTAATTAAAGTACAATGAATTTTGTAACCGAACGTTACAGGAATCAAACTGCATTTTTTGACGCTATTTACAATGAATCAAAAGAACATTCAAGGTGCTTAATTTATACTCAAAACATATTCAAAACAAGTACACCGTACATACCAAATACACAAAACCACACCGGTGGGACTTGCTGCTGAAAAGGCCCGATTGGAAAGGGGATCGTCAGTAGGCCTATCAAGGTCGAACACTCGGAAACAGGGCAAGAACCGCCATGGATTAGTCACCGTTGGTGAATTTCATACAGGCGAGCGAGTGCGTAAGACGTGTTTTAATTAAAAATCAGTGAGTGACTTAAATAGAGCAGCCAAGCGTCATCGCCATTCAGGACCTTTTGATACCCTTTTGATACCTACCATAATTTGGGAATCATATATGTTTGTCATCAACCGACCGAGACGGTTGTGCCTCCAGGTGGAAAGATTTGTTCTCGAGAGAGTGACGGAGTGCGAGACGCTGTATGCGTTATTGTGGGAGAGAGAGAGAGAGAGAGAGAGAGACCAGTTTGTTAAGTGTGAGTCGACAGTTGATACGTCGGAGGCGTGGTCAACGGCATCCTCGACAAGTGGTGTTTTGACAGCAAACCGCGGGTAGACGAATTTGCCTACCGCGGTGGCAGAGATCGACAGTGATCGTGCCTGTACACACAGAAAAAAATATAGTGTATTGGTGTCGTCGGGCAATTCTAATCGACGAGAGGGAAGCGTCACAGGTAGACCCATTTGCTCTATTTGTCTACCGCAGAAGTGGTACGACGAATAAGGAAAACAAGTGGCACTGAAAAGTGCCGCATCGACAGTGGGATTTTCGCAGCAAGCCACAGGTAGCCACATTTGTCTACCGAGGTGGTGGAAACGGAGAGAGCGCGCTTGTGGTGGTGATACCGACGAGCAGCTTAATCGGAGAGAGTTTTGAAGTGTTGCAGGTAGGACTATTTCTCTACTGAAGAAGCAACGCGACGAAGAAGAACAGCAGGTGTCACATTGTCAAACAACGGGCACCGAGTTTACAACGTAACACATGAGGTGTGTTCTACAGGTATAACAGGTATATTTTTCATTCCTTTTTGTGATAGTTTTTCTTGCTAGGTAAAATGGATGAAGAGATGGGAGAACGAGTAACAGACCCTCCCCCTAAGCCTTATGCTGAAAATGTAAATCCGACTAGAATTAAAATTTACCCAGAGTCGTCAACGGGACCATGGATTGTATTTATTAGGCGTAAAGTAAAGGCGCTAAATATTATTCAAATTTCTAAAGATTTGACTTCGCGATTCTCGGATGTAAAAGAGATCGTCAAAGTCAATAAAGATAAAATACGCATTGTCGTTGGTAGTTTCAAACAAGCCAATGCAATTGCTTCTTGCGAGCTTTTTACGCGTGAGTATAGAGCGTATATTCCTTCAAAGGAAATTGAAATTGATGGGGTCATCACAGAATCGAGTTTGACTGTTGATGACTTAGTTAAGCATGGGGTTGGTCGTTTCAAAGACACCATACTTAAAGACGTAAAAATACTTGAATGCAAGCAATTGCATTCAGTATCACACGAAGGAGATAAAAAAGTTTATCGACTGTCTGACTCATTTCGAGTGACTTTCGCTGGGTCTGCGCTGCCCAACTATGTCATTATCGATAAGATTCGTCTCCCTGTTCGCCTTTTTATCCCTCGTGTAATGAATTGCCTTAATTGCAAACAGCTTGGCCACACAGCCACTTACTGTTCCAATAAGGCACGGTGTGGCAAATGTGGGGGTTCTCATCAAGAGGATACATGTAATGAAAATTCAGAAAAATGTTTAATGTGCGGAGAAAACTCACATGAGGTCCCTGCATGCCCCATTTATAAATTGCGTGAGGATAAAATTAAACGATCCTTGAAGGAGAGGTCTAAGCGCTCCTATGCAGAAATGTTGAAAAATGCTACCCCTAAACCCATCTTCTTAGAAAACACTTACACATCTCTATTTTCGGAACAGTCTGACTCTGACGGAGCGTGCGAAGGTACATCATTTGTTTTACCCGGAAATTCCAGAAAAAGAAAACAGTCTTCTTTTCCCAAGCTGCCAAGCAAGGGCCTTAAAATTTCTCCACCAATAGATAAACTGCGCCCAAAACCGAAAAATTCCGATTCAAAACCGAAATCAATTCCGCCCGGTTTTGGGAACGTACAATCCAAACAGAACACCATTACTGGAAATAATAAAATTTCGACTTCCTCTGAGCCTCAGCCGGGGGTAGGATTATTGAAATTTTCTGAAATTGTTGATTGGATTTTTAAAGCATTCAATATTTCTGAACCACTAAAGAGTATACTTTCAGCTTTCCTCCCAACAATTAGAACATTTTTAGAGCAGCTGATTGCTCAATGGCCCATCCTTGCAGCGATTGTATCTTTCAATGGGTAATTCACCTCCTCCAATGAAAGATTCCATCACTGTTTTACAGTGGAATTGCAGAAGTATCATACCTAAAATTGATTCCTTAAAAATTTTACTGCATAATTTAAAATGCAATGCTTTTGCTCTATGTGAAACATGGCTTACCTCAAACATTAATTTCAACTTAAATGATTTCAACATTATTCGCCTAGACCGAGACACCCCGTATGGAGGAGTGCTTCTAGGAATTAAAAAGTGCTATTCTTTCTATAGAATTAACATCCCCTTGTTTGCGGGCATTGAGGCTGTAGCTGTCCAAACGAACATTAAAGGCAAAGACATGTCTATCGCTTCTATATATATACCTCCCAAAGTTCAAATTGGACAACGTCAAATTTTTGAGGTAGTGGAACCCATGGCTGCTCCGCGTCTGATACTGGGAGACTTCAACTCGCACGGAGTATTGTGGGGTTCCCTCTACAATGATAATCGATCCTCTTTGATTTACAATGTTTGTGACGAATTTAATATGACAGTTTTAAATACTGGCGAAACAACACGCATCCCCAGACCTCCTGCACGTCCAAGTGCATTAGATCTATCTCTGTGCTCGACATCACTTCGGTTAGACTGCACGTGGAAGGTTGTACCTGATCCTCACGGTAGCGATCATTTGCCAATCGTTGTTTCAATTAACAGTGAATTAGGCCTTACGAATTCAATCAATGTTCCTTATGACTTAACACGAAATATTGATTGGAAAACATACGAAACATTAATTTCCACTTCTCTTGCTTCGACAGAAGAGCTACCCCCTACCGAAGAATATGAATTCCTAGCGGGTTTAATTATTGAAGCAGCAGAACAAGCCCAAACGAAATGCAATCCTGGAATGACAATAAATAGACGGCCCCCTAATCCTTGGTGGGACAAAGAGTGCTCTGATGCATATGAAGCTAAACAAGTTGCCTACAAAGAAATTATGAAACAGAAAGGGGGTATACGTGAGAACTTTGAAAATTATTTCATTTTGCAAAACAAATTTGACAGTATACGTCGTGCCAAAAAATCTAGTTATTGGAGACACTTCGTTAATGGCTTGTCAAGAGAAACATCAATGAGTACTCTTTGGAACACAGCCAGAAGAATGAGGAATCGAAACGTGACTAATGAAAGCGAAGATTTTTCGAATCGTTGGATATTTAATTTTGCCAAGAAAATTTGTCCCGATTCTGCTCCTGCGCAGAAAATCACTCGCGATGCTCCCACAAGTAACGATTTCATAGATTCGCCTTTGACAATGATGGAATTCTCAATTGCACTCCTCTCATGCAACAATAATGCTCCGGGACTAGACAGAATTAAATTCAACTTGGTGAAGAATCTGCCTGACCTAGCAAAAAGACGCTTGTTGAATTTATTCAATAAGCTTCTTGAGCAGAACATTGTCCCGCACGACTGGAGACAAGTGAGAGTTATCGCTATTCCAAAACCGGGAAAACCAGCCTCCGATCATAACTCGTATCGACCGATTGCAATGTTATCCTGCATCAGGAAATTGTTGGAAAAAATTATCCTACGACGTCTCGACAATTGGGTTGAGGCGAACGGCTTGCTATCAGATACCCAGTTTGGTTTTCGGAGGGGAAAGGGAACGAATGATTGTCTGGCGCTACTTTCGTCAGAAATCCAACTAGCTTATGCAAAAAAAGAACAAATGGCGTCTGTGTTCTTAGACATAAAAGGAGCATTCGACTCTGTTTCCATTGATGTTCTCTCAGAGAAACTACATCAATGTGGTCTTTCACCAATATTAAATAATTATTTATACAACTTATTGTCAGAAAAGCACATGCATTTTTCATATGGCGATTTGGCAACATTCAGAATAAGTTACATGGGCCTCCCACAAGGTTCTTGTTTAAGCCCCCTTCTCTACAATTTTTACGTGAATGATATTGATAATTGTATTGTCAGCCCATGCACTCTAAGACAACTTGCAGATGATGGCGTGGTTTCTGTTACAGGACCAAAAGCCTTAAATTTACAACAACCACTGCAAGATAGTTTGGATAATTTATCAAGTTGGGCTTTGAATTTAGGCATCGATTTCTCTACGGAGAAAACAGAGTTGGTTGTTTTTTCAAGGAAGCGTGATCCAGCTCAGCTTCAGCTTCAGTTGGTTGGTAGAACGATAGCCCAAGTCCTGACTTTTAAATACCTTGGAATTTGGTTCGATTCTAAAGGCACATGGGGAGGCCACATTAGGTATCCAATAACGAAATGCCAACAAAGGATAAATTTTCTGCGAACAATAACTGGATCATGGTGGGGTTCTCATCCAAGTGACATGATAAGATTGTATCAAACAACAATACTTTCAGTAATGGAATATGGGTGCATCTGTTTCCGTTCAGCTGCGAACACTCACATTATTAAACTGGAACGGATACAGTATCGCTGTTTACGAATTGCCTTAGGTTGCATGCAGTCGACCCATACGATGAGTCTTGAAGTACTAGCGGGAGTTCTTCCTTTAAAAGACCGATTCTGGGATCTTTCTTCTCGTTTACTTATTCGATGTGAGGTTATGAACCCACTGGTAATTGAAAATTTTGAAAGACTTGTCGAGCTTCAACCCCAAACCAGATTCATGACAGTGTATTTCAATCACATGTCACAAGAAATAACGCCTGCTAGGTATGTTCCCACATACGTCAATATACTAGATATTCCTGAATCCACTTTATTCTTCGACACGTCCATGCAAGCAGAGATTCGTGGAATTCCGGATCATCTACGCTCGCGGGAGATCCCTAAAATATTCACAAGTAAATATCAACACATAGACTGCCTTAAAATGTTTTACACTGATGGGTCACGAATCAGTGAGGCCACTGGTTTCGGTATTTTCAACAATAATTTTTCAATTTCTCTCAAACTTGCAGAACCCGCCTCTGTTTATATAGCGGAACTAGCAGCAGTTCACTATAGTTTGCAAATAATTAATACTTTACCCCCGAACCATTACTTTATCCTCACTGATAGTCTCAGCACAATTGCAGCTCTACGCTCAAAGAGGATTGATAATCACGATCCATTCTTTTTGGGGAAGATACGAGAATCTCTGAGTAACCTGACAAGAAAATGTTATAAATTTACCCTAGTGTGGCTCCCCGCCCATTGCTCTATTGCGGGCAATGAGAAAGCTGATAATTTAGCCAAGATTGGTGCACTAGATGGTGAAATATATGAAAGACCCATCGCTTACAATGAATTTTATAGCGCTTCTCGACAGAGGACACTTGCTAGTTGGCAAACATCTTGGGACAATGGAGATATGGGACGATGGCTACACTCAATTATCCCTAAAGTATCAATGAAGGCATGGTTCAAAGGATTGGATGTAAGTCGGGACTTCATCCGTGTGATGTCTAGGCTCATGTCCAATCATTATACTTTAGATGCGCATCTCCGTCGTATTGGGCTCGCTGAGGGTAATCATTGTGCTTGTGGAGAAGGTTACCATGACATTGAGCATGTTGTTTGGTCCTGCACTGAATATCGTGAAGCCAGATCACAATTAGTAGATTCTTTACAAGTCCGAGGAAGACCAATCCATGTTCCTGTTAGAGACATCCTGGCGTATCGCGATCCTCTATACATGGAACTTATCTATCATTTTCTAAAAACAGCGTCTGTCAAAATTTAATTAAATTCATCTCCTCATACTCTCATCCAAGGCTAATCATCCACCAATTAAAGGAACCTAGAATATTTAGTTTTTAAATTTAGACAATAACAGAAAAAAAAGTAAATAAATACACCCGAAAATACTAGATCAGTATGAAATACAACAATGTAAGGAAAAACAGCAAACAATAAAGTGATTTCAGTGTTAGTTTTAGACAAAGTACTAGTATAGTTAAAATTAGTCTTAAGGATTTTTGTAACGTGCTATGTAAAAAAAGAAACTGGCGTAAAAAGCTATTGCAAATGCCGTGTCAAATAAACGTATGAAAAAAAAAAAAATAATTTGGGAAGTTGCGAACTCCCGGAGACACACCGCACACGCATCGGCCTAGGTGACTTGACGGTCACCTACGTCTAACAGTAAAGGACCAGCCTTCAGCCCTCTGGTCGCCAACGAAAACCAGGGACAAAGACTCGGGCAAAGGCCCTAACTACCAAGGAGAGCAACCCTTCTCGGTCTGGTAAAAGTCGGTCTCGTCCGTCGCCAACCGATCTCGCCAACGAAGGAAGCGCCTGTTGGACACCTCGCCCAGAACGCCTTTCTGGACCGCCATTTTACCCACAACCCCAGCATCGAACCCTAAACCCAAGGATCAGTCATCGCCATCTTGCACGATACCAATAATACCGGACCAGAAGACGATCAGCGAGCGCTCGCCGGTTCATCTAGCTGCCAACAAACCATAGAGTACGGTATGTACCAGTGAACCCACCAGTGAAATCCATAACATTACACGAACATCACACAATAAAAGACAGACGTTAAGAAGGTTGAGTGTTTTCATAGCATAAGATCCGCGAAATCCCTCCAGTTTGCCCAGTAGCGCGCCGACCCTGCGACTAGGTCCGAGTCACGTGCTGCTGAAGCTTGTCGGGTAAACCTTAAGTTACAAATTTGACGCGTACTTTTTAAAATCTTTCAAGTACTTAAGTACATTAAGTAACTTAAAGTAACTAAATATGTAAGTCTTTTGGCGCTGCGTCGTATTGAAGATTTAGTGCTTGCCCCTCGAATTTCTGTGAGCCGCTCAGCTCCTGTTTTTGTGAGCTATTAATCTTTCGTCTCAGTGATCCAGTTTGGTCTTGATACCATGAGCCATTATGCTCCGGTTTCCGAGAGCTATTTAGACTCGGACGGTTTTCATCAGGAGACATGAGGCCCCTCGAGCCAGCAGAGGGTTTCTCCAGATGACATCGTAGTGCAGCTCAGATGCGGATCGGCAACACACCGAGTTGCCCTAGTTTGCTAACCCATACAACATAGATGTTTCGCGTCACCTTGAAGTCGCATCAAGCCATCGATGGTGTACGGTACAGGCGGTAGAAGGCTCTTCTGAGAATAATAAAAAAGAAAAGGGACAGTTAAATCTGTATATTTGGCAAAACAATACTCGGCACATACTCGGACAATATGTTCGATATCGAGATAACCGTCGCCACAAGTGTAGACACCACCATTCGCGAACCGAATACGTCGAAGATGAGCGTGTAACGAGCGTGTAAGAGTCTCGATAGAGCAGGGGATGTTCGAAACTGTAGAGTAATGATCGGGGGACAAACTATCAATAATTCCAAGGGTATACTTAAGCTGACCAATTCTGACGAAAAAATCCGTACACCATACCGCAACGAAGCGGAATCATTCACCACGCTCAGGCAAACAGTCCGCACAGTGTACGGATGTTTTCGTCAGAGTTGATCAGCTTAGGTATACTGCATAGCATCAAATTCTCCGACGTAAACTGAAGCAGTGTCATTGTATTTAAATGAGGCGATGAGGTTTTGATTAAATATACCAAAGCCAGTGGACTGTCCATGATCGCATATCTGTCCCATAATGATAGGAAATCCCATAGAAAACGGGACAACTATGCGATCATGGGTAGTGGAGCCATCGAGACTTGATCCGTTGGTGTTGCAGTTGACTTCTCGAAATTTAATATAAAAAATGTTGGGGATCACTAGCGGACGTGTGTGATCGATCCAGAATTCCACGTATTTCATATTTCATTGGATGTGATGAAGAATTCAGTAGAATCAGAAGCATGCAAGAAATTGACACGGTTGGGATAATACGAAGAAGAAGTCAATATTTGAGATTCATGATGGTTTAAGGCTCAAGAAACCTTTTTGAGCATGTGTGAGTAGTATGCGTAGAAAAACTTGTGTTCAGCTTTGCCGGTTTACCCGAATAGAATTTTACAATAGCATTTACCCTACAAACAATCATAAAACAATAAATATTATAGTTATTACTGTTTCAACATTGTTCGTCGCAGAGTTCTCGCAGTAGATTTACAATAAAATTTCATGTAACAATCAATTTTACTGTTCAGGAAAAAACTGATGCAGTAAATTCACATCAAATTTTGTTGTTTTCGAGAAAAAAATGTATGGAGAAAAATCGATGTTTTAAAATGTTAAGATACATAACCCCCCTTTTTACTGTAAAAGTCGATTTTACATTGAAATTTACTGTAGAAACGTTAAAGTTTATTGTTTTTGTATTGAAGCATAACACTAGAACTTGCTGTAAATTATTGTAAAATTACTGTACTGTCACAGTGAAAATCATGGTTTCGTTACTGTACATTTCTATTCGGGTATCCATATAAAATCTTTTCAAACTCTAAAAGAGTAATATCAGTCGATTGATTAGATAATTACTATTCAAATTATGCCAAATAGTTGGTGGAAAAACTATTGATTGATCAGAACGGTGCTTTTGAAACCGTGGCTGTGTTTTTTTTCATTGCGCAGTTGTGTAGCGTTCCTCAGCACAGTGTGGTAGTGAGACAAAAAATCACAGCCCGGTGAAGGAACAAGAAGACGGGGCGCACAGCGAGCACGATGGATCGACCAGATAGAGGACGACCTGCGGACCCTTCGAAAACTGCGAGGCTGGCGACAAGCAGCAATGGACCGAGTGGAGTGGAGGCGGTTTCTGCATACAGAAAGAGACAATAAGGCTCTAGCCTGAACGGTAAGGTAAGTAAGTGAGCTCCCCAGCAACAATTGTGGTTTTATGGTACTCTTGAAGGCCTTCTTAAAACTTAGAATGCTCTTGTAGTATGCTATAAAACTAGAAATGTTACTTGGGGTGATAATCGAGCGCCTCTCCTGGCATAGAATAGGGGCGAGTGCTTTGCCATAACACTGCATTCGGTTACAGTAAATGCGAAAATATTTAATGCAATGTTAGAAAATATAATATGTTCGATTAAAATGTGAATAATATGTTAAATGAAATTATTTGAGTTTCTTTTACCAAAGTTATCTTCTGAGAAAATTTTATCATTCCTTGTAGTCAAAATTGGCGAGAGACCTCAACACCATTGGTTTATTATGGAGGCTAGGCCCACTGCCGGGGACTACATCGAGTAAAAAGCGAAGAAGCGGGGAGCTTCACGCTCGGAGCAGAGTAGATTCACTGACGGGACATATCCGAGTAGATCTCGATAAAGCTGGGAGCTGAGTGGCTCAAACAAACGGGTATCGGTTTCGAGAGAAATTCCGCCGCCGGGGTACTCTCAGTCGGGGTAAGGTAAGTTCACGGCGAGAACTATATAAGTAGATTGCGACCAATTTGGGAGAAAAATCGATCACGAAAACGTCAGCCGGGGAATATCCGAGTGGAGCTCGGGGCCAAGCGTCTCACGTACGCAGGGAATCTATGCAACGTAATAGATGGAGAGAATGACGAAAACCAAGGGAAATGTCAGGAACTGAATGACTCAAAGGTCGAGGTTGGGATAGTGCTGAGTAAGTCCACCTGATGCAGAGATGTGCAGCGAAACGGGCGCCAACGCTTACCGTGTCGTTTTAGCCAAGATGAAGGGTCCAACGTGCTGACAATCTGAAAACTAACTTCCGCGACCAAAGGGGTTGAAAGCGAAGAAAGATTCCGGTCCGGACGGTACCCCATCGTAGGACTGGAGATCGCGTTCTTGGAGTTTTCAGACATAATCAGAGTTGTGCTACAGGAAAACCTGGATGAAGGGTGCTTCCCCTCCACAAGCTGGTGTTGCTGCCATCAAAATCAGGGGAGCCACCACGAGATCCCGCATAGTATCATCCTATCCATAGTATCATTGGCAAACTACGCTGAAAGTGAGAACGGGCTATGGCAAAGGAAGTTCGGATTCCAGAAAGGGAATTCGGCGGTGGATGCAATCCGCACAGTAATCGCAAATGTGGAGAAAGCTTCGAATCAAAACAGAAGGGGAAGAACGCGTTAAAAAGCGCGAATTGGATGGCTATCCCCGTTGCACAGAATGTAGGTCCTGGATTACCTGTACAAATTTCTGAAATGTTACTACTAGAACCTAGTGCTGGTCTACAAGGCGAACATGGGGCAGAGGTAGATTAGGGTCAGGGCGGGAGCACTTTAGGGTTCCCTACTCGACTAAACTGTGTATTATGGAGTACAACGTATTGTTAACATCAGAACTGCCTAGGAAAGTTGAAATCGTCGGTTTTGTAGATGACATCTACCTGACGATAACTGGTGAGACTCTTAAAGAACTAGAGATGCTTACCGCAGAGTCGATAGGCAGCATTGGAACTTGGTTAGCTGAAGTCAAGTTGCATCTGGCTTATCACAAAACGGAGGAGCAAGATGCAGCAACAGGTGTCATGTTGCTGCTGTCTCATCCCCAATACTGAGGTATGACGTTCAAAGCGGGCCCGGAAGAAGCTGGCGAGCACGTTTCACCTAACGTCTGTTCGTCTCTCGAGCGCGTATAGAACAATATTGTCGAAGGCGGTATGCGTCATAGCCGGGATGGTACCCATCTGCAGCATTCTGGTTGAGAATGCAGAATCTACCAGCGGAGGAATACACGAATGGCTAGGAGACTGGAGGTATACAATGTGGAAGAAGGAATGTGGTCCGACCGACTCACCTCAAATGTGTCGGTGTGGGTGCTTAGGAAGCATGGTGAGGTGAACTTCCATTCAACGCAGTTTTTGTCCAGGCACGGATGCTTCTGGGAGAACCTGCATTGGTTTGGACATGCTTCATCACCGCTTTTCCCGGAGTGCGTGATTGTGCAAGTAACGCCAGAACATGAGGTTGTCGAATGCCCTAGGTTCGAAGAAGTTAGGCGTGACAGTGGAACATATCGTCGAAGAGATGTACCTCGATGAACATATCTGAGATGTGGTCAACAGAGTAGTGTCGAGTATACTCTCCGAGCTGCAGAGGAAGTGGCAAAGAGACCAACAAAGCAGTGTCACCGTGAAACATCATATCGACTTCGGGAAAAATTCCGTTGCCGGGAACCAGTTGAGTAGTTCGCGATGTAGCACCAGAATCGGGTCACCGGGGTGCCAGCGAACCGCAGGCCAGGCTCCACCGGAATCGCCGGATCGACCTCGAGTAGACCGCTTCGAACAGCCAGCAGCGGTTTGTTGGACGCCAGTGAACCGGAAGCTACGCTCCACCCGTAATCGCTGGACAGACCTCGGTACCTTTTGTCCACCGTTTGGGGACTATATCGAGTAGATTGGGACGAAGCGGGGAGCTAAATGACTCACGAAAATAAGCATCGGAATCTGGATAAATCCACCGCCGAGGAAAACACTGGGCTGGATTCTAATTTGGCTGGGAGCTAACTCCTTCCCCGGGGAACTCTCAGTCGGAGTTTCACCGCCGGATAATATTCGAGTAGATCTCGATAATGTTGGGAGCTAAATGACTCAAGAAAGCGGGTATCGGTGTCGGCATAAATTCCGCAGTCCGGTAGCTCTCAGTCAGCTTTAGGTGATTTCGCCGCCAGGGACTATCCGAGTACATTGTGATAAGGCTGGGGATGGATGGAGACGAATGTAGGAGAAGGGCTTAATGGCTCTAAGGTCGAGCCATTTTATGGATCAAGTGAGGCTTCGAGACAGATGCGGAAAACTCGTGAACAAAAGAAAGAGGTGCGACAAAAGCACAATGAGAACCCCCCATCAAGTACTACCTTGGCACGAAAGTGAGGCACACTACAGGCTAGTCGTTTGAAGCCTTTTGAATCTTACTATAAAACAAATTTCCCACCCCCGAAACATTTTTTTGCTACGCCACAGATTTTCCACCCAGTGCTAGATTATAGCACTGACGGGTTACAGATGAAATAAAATCGAGCATATTGCGCATTTCCCACCAACCTGGACTTCGCCCTTTCAAAGTTCGAGTGATCTTCAAGCTGCGAGCTGTCAAGTCACATTTATTTTAAGTGATAGAGATAGTAATTTCATAGATCTCAGTGTCATTACATAATGGACATTTGCTAATATTTTGAACTGTTGAGAATGCTAGGTTCTTACTGAATTATTTATTATTATTTAAAAACAGGGCTGTCCTAATTCAAATGGTTGGATAAAATGATCGTGTACTGCCAAAAACATTGGCCAGGATGATCCGATCCGTAGATCTTTTTTTATTTCGATTATAGAGGTTTTAACCTTTAGGTCATTCGCCTCTTCGGGTTAGAAAAATCTCTGATGAAAATTTCTAACACTATGTGCGGGGTCGGGGCTCGAACCCAGGTGCGCTGCGTACAAGGCAATCGATTTACCAACTACGCTACGCCTACCCCCATCCGTAGAAGAGTAAAATAGTAAATTAGTAAAATTACCTGTCCCTCATAAAGCATTGTCCAGATTGAAAGGGATTTTGCTTTATTTTTGCATCGAAGAGCAACAACCTTAAAGGTTAAATCGTCAAATAAGCAAAAAAAATATAAATTATATTTCCGTTTGATTTTATACATTTTCTTGGAGATTACGCCTTCTTTAAAACATGAGCTGTTGCTTCGAGTTTAATATTTTCGAATTTTTTGGGTTAATTTATTTTGGAATTAATTATGAAAGTGGCCTATTGGGGTTGCTTTTCGGTTCGCGAAAGCTGATCCACCGCAGATAGCGTTCAATGTTAAGAAGAAAAGTTATTCAATGGTAGATTCCAAGATTTTCGTTTGCATCAATCATTCTTCACTGAGGGAATTGGAAACAGTTGGTCCCAGAAAGCAAATCGCTCAGTGAAAAGTCCTCTTTCCATCACCAGCTCCTGCCCGATGTTTAGGTAGTGATCCTCGGTGCTGCTAACGGGAATCCAATCCGGCATTGATATTTTATCGGCTTTGTTTGGATTTCTGAAATGGAAATTTAATTATTATGAATACATACTTTGGTAACAACCGAAGTTGTACCCGGTTTTCGCAAAGGTGCTCCACATTCCGGTAAGCCTTTCAACGGTTGAATTTTCCGGATCAGTAACATTGAAAATAGGTGCCCTTGATGGAATGACTAGCAGATACAGTAGATCATCATGATGAACCGCTCCGTATGGTGTTTTATCGTCCGGATAATATAAGAAACTGTATCGTCCAACGTAAGAAAATTTATACTGATAAACGGTCGTATGACGGGATGCCAGTTGTATGAACCGATGCATTGCGAATCCAATTAGGCTGTCGGCGAAGAGCTGCGAAAATCAAATCAATACATGTTTATTACTCTATAAAAGGACATCTTGAATCTGATTTGCGAAAATACTTACATAATTCAACCCCGTCAACGAATTGCTAAGGCTAAGGCTTTCATCGCCAAGAAATTTCTCTCGCAACAGTTTGCTCCTGTTTCTGGACTCCTCAGTGTGCCTTTCATACAGGAACAGAACTGGTGCAAGAGTATCGAAGTTTTGATCTAGCTCATTTCTAAGCGTTTCATTTTTCAAGAATGCCACTGCAGGGCCAGCAAATTCGTCCTTTGTAATTCCTGCGATTATTGGCACCTTCGTGAAATCACCTTTCAAGAATGCCTCCGTCGGATCTCGATCGAGGAAACGTTCCTGGCCCAGGTTTGGCTCAACTACCGGCTTCCACAGCAGCACTGGATTCCACGAAATCACAAACATATACTCTAAGCTATCGGCGAACTCCGTCGCGGGTTTCTGGCGCAAACAGGCAACCATTTTCTCTGTGGGTGTCACTTCGCATCCCAATAGAGCAGCCTGTTTACGAGCAAGTTCGATTTGATCGGTTGGTATATCCACTTGACTGGTTGCCGCAGCACTCATTACGATCGCCCGGTGGAATAGTCCGCGGGACATGGGCGATATCAAATGTAGCGTCGAGCTTAACGCTCCTGCGCTATATCCCATCAGTGTGACCGAGTCCGGATTACCGCCGAAACTGGAAATGTGATCCCGGATCCATCGAAGGGCCATCACTTGGTCTTTCAGACCGGCATTCCCTGGGCAATCTGCCGTCCCAGTGCTCATAAAGCCAAGTGAACCTAGCCGATAGTTGATTGTAACCAGGACAATGTCTTGATCCATGAGGTACTGCGGACCTGCGTTGTTCCGACTCTGTCCAGAGAAAGCGTAAAATCCTCCGGGATGAATGTAAACCAGCACGCTCTGGGGGCGAATTCGAATCAATTCTCCTGGGATTTGCTTAGTGTATACATTGAGGCGGAGGCAATCTTCCGAAACTTCGCTTCGGTTGTAGGCTGGCTGGGGACACATCGGTCCATCTTCGGTAGCATCCAGCAGGTCTTCCCATGCGGTGACTGGTTTCGGAGCCTGGAAACGTAAATCTCTGGTGGGTGGTTGAGCGTAGCGAATGCCGCGAAATGCAAAGAATTGTCTTCCTAGTCGACTTTCCAAAACAGATCCTTTGATAGAACCAAGTGCAGTGTGAACGACAGGTGGTTTTGAACAACTATCTGCTACTACACTGTTGGAAATAATAATTCCAATCGAAATAAATGCGGCGAAATGCATTTTGCTCTAGGCAACGTTGAACTAAACTGTGTTATCGTGCTTGCGAGGTATATTATATAACCAGTGAGATTGAAAGGGGATTTTTTCTGCCATGGTTTAACCGATCATTTCCATAAACATTTCGCTAATGGAGTAGGTTTTGAAGAAGTCATGCGAAAGTTAGTCACATTCGCTGTTCATACTTTGTTGATATTCTATTAGAATGGTGAAAATAGGGGTTTTTGGCTCGCAAACGCTCCTTCTGTCTCGTACTGATTGTAATTGTTTTAGTGCAGCGGTTGTATAGTGATCGATTTCAGTTTATTGGTATGATGCAGTCTTGGTATGTCAAACTCTCGCTGTGTGATCACTTCAACTGCGGTTTTTTACAGGTTGGGTATTTTTTATGGTTTGGGATTTATGGAATTCAAATTATACGATAAGGGGTTACATACCTTTTTGCGAGAAAAATTTCAAGAAAGTTTGACTTTACGTAAGGGCATAAAGCAATGTTTTTAAAACATCAAAGTTGTAGTATTTTGGTAGTAGGGGAAAGTGGTCGTTGCTGGCTATGGTCGGTTGTTGGCACCCCTACGTAACTTTTGGCAGAAAGCAGATATGGTCATTCTGACAAATTTTATGAAGCGTTATATCCGCGCGTTATTTTTGTGCTGATAGCTGAAGCAAACAGACTCGTCAAAATCCATTCAAAAGTTTTTTTTATCATTTGTTTAGTGTTATAGAAAGAGGTAAATTGATCGAAAAAATATGCGCATTGAATATTTACGAAGTGCATTTATTCTATATTGCGATTCAACATTGAATGGCGTCCAAATGTTCGCCACAATTTTTTTTGTTCATTTCTCAAAAAGGTTACAAAAATCAATTGTTGGCACCCAAACATGGACGGTTGTCACCTTATTTTTCGTGGCAAATGCTGAATTCTCTATAACCCAATCAATATGTATTTTCAGAACGAGCTTGACGAATAGATGCCTGAGATAATTGATTTTTGACATCATTTTGAAATCTAAGATGGCGACATCCGGTTTAGCGAAATTCTCTTGCTGTTTTCGGTTTTAGAATCGAGTCGCCCTAGTTTCGCTCTAATGTTTACAGTTTCCATACAAAAGTGACAGCTCCGAGCGAACCTAGAGCAACTCTGATCTAAAAATGAAATCAGCATCTGTATCCCAATTAATGTGCATATTTTCAACATGGTTTTTTATGTGCCAAAAATCGATGTCTGATGCCATTTTGAAATCCAAGATAGCGACATCTCTATTCTTAAAGCAACCAGATTGGAGGTTTTCAGATTTGTCTATAGTAAAAAATCAGTAACATCTATTATGACACATTTTTGCCTTTCTCATATAGAAAGGTTATGAAAAACCGACTTTTCAATCGAGGCCCGGAGGGCCGCGTGTCATATACCATTCGAATGTCTGTGTATGTATGTGTGTATATCTGTGTGTATGCTTTTTTAGAGAGCATTAAAAAACTTTCAAGAAAGCCCTGAAACGGGAAAAAATGTACAAAAACCCTAATGTCTCAGGGAATGGGTTTGGTCTGCCATCACCTGACCCGATAAAAACCACAGCTCTTTCCCAGAACCCGATTCCTACCCCGGAAGGGGTATTTATGTGTATAGCACCCACTCTTATTCGATTACTTAGTAGTTCTTTCCTTCAGCAGTGTGAAAATACCATTGCACTGCACTAACTAGAAATCCCCCATCACGGTAATGCGAGTAAATACCGGAGGCTGGAGCACGTCTTATCTGTGAGGCGGTCGGGAGCGAAAAGATGACGAGTCGGGGTAACTGTCGTCAACGAGGCCTTCGACTCGTCGTCGCTAACGCTTAAGTGCGTGTCGAAGCAGTGCTCCCAATTCATGATATTAAACCGGAAATAAGCACAAGGTTATATAAATCCCAACATAGCGTTAGCGTGTGCCACACAAGCAGGGTTACAGAACCACTCCTTAACACACCACCAGTTCTCCATCATCCACACAGAATGGCAATTTCTGCAGTCGCAGTCGGAAAACTGGCTGTGAGTGCTCCTCCCATACCAAGACAATCTGGGCGGCAAACTTCAGATTGTCCAATTCACCGAGCCCTTCGGCTCCCTTGTGCCATTCAGTACCACGACACGGCTCCCTTGTGCCAGTTAGCACCGCAACTCCCTTCTCGCTCCATTCAGTGCCATTTACTCGTTGAGCTTCCGACTTGTTCGCAAACTACTCGGTCTAGTCCCCGACGGTGGACCTAGCCTACTCCGACGAAGAATTCCCCGGCGAAGCAAGTTCTCTCGAAACCGAGCCGACCAGCCAGGTGTCGAGATCAGTTCGGCGATTCCGGTGGAACAGGGCGTCCGGTTCGCTGATGCCTCGACGACTCGTGACTGGTGGCGTCTAGTCGCGGTCTACTCAGTCTAGTCCCCTGCGCTGAATCTAGCTTACGCCGACGGAGACTTCTCTGGTGAAGAAAGTTCTTCCGATACCGATTCTTCTTTGGTTTTAGCACCAAAGTTTCTTGTGCCCTTTGGCTCTCTCTCGTTCAATTTCGATCAACTTCCCCGATGAGCCATTCAGCTCCCGCTCTTACTTGTTTGCGAACTACTCGGTCTAGTCCTCGACGATGGATCTACCCTACTCCGACGGAGAATTCCCCGGCGAGAGAGGCTCTCCCGAAGCCGAGAGGTAGATTTCTCCCGATACTGATGTTCATTTCCGTGAGCCATTTAGCTCCTCGCTTGTCCCGATCTACTCGATCTAGTCCCCGGCGGTGGATCTAGCCTACTCAAGGGGCCAGTCAGTAGGTGCTGAGGTCCATCCAGCGATTCCGAGTGGAGCGTAGCTTTCGGCTCACTGGCGCCCCAGCGACCCGCTGCTAGCTATTCAATGCGGTCTACTCGGCCCAATCCCCGGCGGTGGATCTAGCCTACTCATGAGCTACCCGGTGTGGTGTCGAGGTCGGTCCGGCGATTCCGGTATAGCTCGACGTCCGGTTCACTGGCACCCCGACGACCCACCGGTCCCCGGCGGTGGACCTATTCTACACCGTCGGAGAGTTCCCCGGCGGTGGAATTTCTGTCGAAACCCAATTTGTGGCTTCTTGTTGGTCCCTGTTCTTGTCTGTGTGTATGTATGTGTGTGTATGTACGGACATGTTAACAAAATGTCCACATCAGTTTCGCGAAGATGGTTGAACCTATTTTCACAAAATTAGTAGCATTTTCATTTGAAAGGTATAACGTTCCCATAGGTTGCTATTGAATTTCATTTCAAACCGACTTCCGATTCCGGAGTTACGAATTGAGAAGTACAATCACATAGAAAATCTAGCTAGTTTGTCCACATCGGTTTCTCGAAGTTTTCTAAACCGATTTTCACAAACTTAGCCTTAAATGAAAGGTACAACATTTCCATCGTCTGTTATTGAATTTTGTGTGGATCCGACTTCTAGTTCCTGAATTAAAGGGTGATGAGCACGATCACGCAGAAAATCCTGATTCCATCGGATACTGCGATTTATGTATAAAGGTGATTTTTTTTATTAAAATTGTGATTATAACTGCTTGAATGTGTAGTTGTAGGCCCCTAGCAGTCATTCAAAGTCTTTTTGGCCACATTGGCCACTATTGGCGGTTCCGGAAGCCCCGGTGAAAACGGCTGGATCAATTTGACAAAACTTAGTACCAACTGAAAATTTCTATAACCCGTAAACTGCAGTTTAATTTTATTCCTATCCGACTTCCGGTTTCGCAGTTACGGGTTGTTGCGTGCGGTCACATAGAAAATTCCAATAAATCACACCGATATCGCGATGAATGCACAAAGGAAAAAATTCGGTAGAATGTGTGTCAAACAACTTACATTTGCGGTTCTAAGTTACTGGTGGCCAACCGAGGTCTCGTTGGCCACATTGACCATCATAGACAGTTCCGGAGGTACCCTAAAAAGTGGCCACCTATAAAAATTAACAAAGCTCACATCAGTTGATCGGGGATCTTGGGCCGATTTTCACAAACTTAATCCCAAATGAAAGGTATATTATCCCCATAGATGTCTATAAAATTTCGTACGGATCGGTTATATGGTACCGGAAATATAGACCGTCCAGTCACATATGAAATTCCCATATAAGCCAGAACTTTAATCGGCAATTAAATTTCAGAAATCGAATTCGTATGTTCGATGCCAAATATATCTAAATTCTCGCAATTTTTTTTTGACAAAAATCAACAAGGAAACCAAACTATGTCTCCAACCAATGGTTCAAGTTTTCGATTTAGTCTTTTTACTTTAACAAAATTTTGGAAATCAAATCAATTTTATTTTTTGTCATGTCATGCACGATTCTCGATAGTACACCTTCACTTCGTTTAGCGTAAAAAATGCTATCGAAACGTACTTACTATCGAATCACAAAATAAATTTCAAAATACTTCTTTTTATGTTTTATATTGAATTAAACTCTTCAAAAATAATATGTTTCAGTAAATTAATCACCCTATTAGTGATAAACTACCCTATGATGATGATGATGATGATGATGGTCCCACCTCATACCCCCACAAAGGTGTGAGCTGAACGATTTATCTAGAAGATAATTAATATTTTAAATCATGACAAGACCAGTTAACAAAAAAAACGGACTGGTTCAATTTACAGACATAGCCTTTCCTTCAAGAGAACGTAACCAGATATATTTCGAATATTCTATCAACAACCAGGGTCCATCAAGAAAATTTCCATTCCGGGAAGATACTTGATAGAATCGGGAATTGAACCCAATAGCTTCCATTTCTGATAATTCTCTGTAAGACTCCTCCCGCTTGACTAAGACATCGGTACTACCACCTGCTAAGGTGAGAAGTGACGAGCCTAGTGGCAGTGCAGAGTCTAATCGAGTTATATCATCCACATCAGGCCCCTTTATTGAAAGTTGCGTACCACTAACCCAAGGCAATCCAGGGATATTCCTTTCCGGGAATACCCTGGATTGATCAGGAATTGAA
This sequence comes from Topomyia yanbarensis, assembly GCF_030247195.1. Taxonomy (NCBI): domain Eukaryota; kingdom Metazoa; phylum Arthropoda; class Insecta; order Diptera; family Culicidae; genus Topomyia; species Topomyia yanbarensis. Next base: position 75,297,404 of record NC_080672.1, read on the forward strand.
CCCGATATCTTGTTTTATCAGAAGAAGTCACCAAGCCCCCCACTCATCGAACCAACTCCGTTATTGCCGCTATGGCAGCAATAACCGAGGTTAACTCTATTGTCGAGCAAAGCCAGCAAAGCAACTCCATCATCAAATCAGACCCTGATCACAACAAAAGTCTAAAAGCTTCAATTCAACCCGTTGAGCTCTTAGTACTGGTCACCATGGTCGATTTCAAGTTAGTCTCTATCTGCTTATCGCGCGCGTGGCTCAGACTTCTGTAGACATCTCATTATTTTTAAAAACTATAATAAACAATTAACAAAAATCCATCATCATCATAGCGAATATAATAACTTAGTGTGACTAAATGCAAATAATAGAAGAGAAAAAGAAATACAATCTTCGTGGTATTACATAGTTATTCAAATAACTCCAAAATATAAAAATTTAAATCACTATGTACATCATTTTAAAATGTTATGGTTTCCATCAACCAGGATGATTGAAACGACGTGTAAAACATTTCCTTGGTCTAGTATAGGTCTTTTGAATATGGCAGCAATTCGTTGAGCATTTCCATAAATTTATACGAATTTGAATTTCGTAGGACTTCTTTGAAGTTCTAGAACTATCCTACATCTCTGAAATTCGTAAGATATTTTATTTCCTAAAGCAGAAGGTGTTGTTTTTTGTATATTTTATTCTTGTAATATTAATACTATGTTCACACTACAGAGTTAAAACATGTTATAATAATTGGCAGCAAGAAAAACGTCATCAAGATAGCGTTAAAACACGTTTTAACTCGTAGTGTGAACGTAGTATAACAGTAGATTAAAGTATTGGAACAAAATCCGGAATACTGGTGTTATCTGTGTGGTCACTTCCTTGCAGAAGTTTCCGTTTTGTAGGTGCGATAGCGTCACAAATCTTCTTAGCTACTGGATCACAGATTTCTTGAAATTTCGAAGATTTCCTTGAAGTTAGTATGGCTTCTCCAAAGCTTGTGGAACATGCTGTACCTACAGTTTTCCTCCAAATACTTCGTTGAAGTTAAATATGAGTTTCATGAAATGTACTGATGTTCAAAAGATTTTCCATAAATCCTTACAATATTCTTCATCCTTCGCGAGATTTCCAGAGATATTCATTACGGTCGTAAGATTTTCTTGAAGTTCAGTTCAGTTTGACTTAATTACACATAGCCGTTAACAAAATATGCTGAAACTGTAATACTAGTTTTAAATGTTCAGTTCGCAGTTCCTGAGGTTGGTAAAATATGCGTAAAAATCGTCAATGCTTTGCTGTTTATAGAAAATGTTTGCTTAGAAAGTCTCTGAAGTTTGAAGTATTTCTAAATGCCATACGACCTTCGAAAGCCTATATTAAAGTTCGTTGAGACACTCTGCAGTTTGACATAAACAAACTAAAGCTAACGTTAATGTCGTACAAATTGTGTGATGTTCTAAGTATGTCCTTGTAAGATTGAAATATATAAAACTTTCCTGAAATTTGTAGAACGTCTCTAAAGCTTGTAGAATTTGTTTATTCTTGATATATTTAACGATGAATTTATGACTTGAAAATATTGCATATATGGGAGTTGGAAGTACTTTGATGGATCTGGCAAAGCTACTCTGAGTAGCACACAACTTATCTACAATATGTACAAGTTCCCTTGAAATCTACACTGCCGATGATCGCAAGTCAGACCCATAAAGATAGGAAAACCCATAGAAAACGGGACAAATATGCGATCATGCACATCTGATTCAAACATATACGAGCATCAAAAATGAATTACTTTTACGTTTTATTTTAATTTTACAGGACGTTGAATTTCGTAAATCACGTAATTTTACTCCACGTATGGTGTTTGTTATGAATGGTAGTAAGTGTAATTTTATGTCATTGAGCATATAAAGTATATGTTTCGTGTAAAATTAAACGGAGCACGGCTATATTTCGTCATTTCGTGAATTACGGTTTGTTAAATTATGTCATGCTTGCAATTACGTCAACGATAAAATTCAATTTTTTTTGGTGTGTGGGTAGTACAGAACTTTTATAAAATTTGTTCAATTTTGTTGAAGTTTACAAAATAAAATGAAAAAATATTTTTTATTGTAGGTGTACGTACTATCGAGGCAACATGTACGTACTGTCGAGGTATACCTGTAATAAAAATGTAATATATGCATTAGACCATTTATAAGGATTTATACCAACCATCATAGTATTTATGAATGAGAAAGGCACAATTGCGCTAGGTGGATTAAAACAGGTTTTTACTATAGCTTCCACATGTTGGATTTTGGATATGTAGACATCCTACTATTGCATATCAAAAATATCCACATTGTACGGTTTCGTATGATAACTCGCCAAGGAAAGTCGCCATTTTGAATTTTGAAGTCTCTGCCGTCTTGGGTATTTCATATAAGAATTTTTTTTTTAAAATTCAATTAAAATACTCTAAAACCCCATCGAAAAATATAAAGAATGTCGGAAATTTCATTTACTCAACCTTTCCAATACTACTGTCATTATATCCACATAATTTGCAATCGGTTGATGTATAAAAATATATACGTTATCGCTTTGAATTTGAATTATTTGTTGAAAAAATGCATAAGGGGAACATTGGGAGACTTGACCAGGTTTTCAGCGAAAACTGCATAAATCTCTAAAAAGGCCTTCAATCCCTCAAAAGTCATTGAGATATAATGTGCAAAGTTATTGTGCGTCTTCATGGTTTTTTTTCAGAATTTTTAGTTTAATTTTCGAAAGGTTACAAAAGTTTTTCTGAGATCGGTTTTTTTTGGTCAAGTCTCCCCACTGCGAGGAGACTTGACCAAGACGTGGGGAGGCTTGACCAAGAGAATTTTGAAAAATCATAACAAATAATAATGTTATAAAACATACTGTAATTATTTTTTTCCACATTGTCGAGATCTTTGGGTAGCAGTAAAAAATATAAAAGGGTTGTATTTGATAATTTTTTTTAATGCATTTCTTTTTAAGGGTTAACTGTACTGCTTGCATTGCATGTTCCCACATCACGAAATCAGTCGTACTATTGCTAACTTTGTTTACTAATAGGGATCATCCATAAATGACGTAGCCTTATATGGGGGAGAGGGGAGTTTGGCATTTTGTGATGATGTGTGACGACGAGGGGGTAGGGGGTCATGTCAGGCTACGTAGATTTTTTAAAGGGGAATAACTAACATCGTTTTTCATTTTTTTTAAATTTGCGGGGACAGGGGGAGTTACCGTCAAGCTACGTAATGACCCGGGGGGGGGGGGTATTTAGGGGTTTGTGACGAAATGCTACGATGGGGGAGGGGGGTGTTAAAAATTACTCAAAAAATGCGACGTCATTTATGGATGGTCCCATACTAAAATATAAAGACTTATGTTTGAGGTGGGATTTTTTTATGGCGTGATTAACATTAGGGGAACTGTGGGTAAGACGGGCAGGTTGGGTAAGACGGACACATGGTTATTTTAGGGATGTAACATTACAACTTCAATTGTTATTGCATGTGTACCTTATCATTATGGTCAACCTTGAATTATGAAACACTTAGTAGGCCTTGAATACAGCTAAACGTGTAGCTCTATTTATGAAAACGGCAAAAATGATATTAGAAAATACATCATTTGCCTCAACTCTACATCGAACACCAAAACGTTATGTTTCACCTCGAATTGAACATATATATTCAAAAGAACCACAATCTATTCAAAATATTCGTTAGAAACAGTAAATTTTAATTTTTTGTGTTGTAATCATCATTTCTGCAACATGTCTGTCTTACCCCTACCATATGTCCGTTTCACCCACAGTCTAGGTAGAGTGCAGATATTTTTTCGTTTTCTTGTTCTTTAAAAAGTGATACCTATTGAATTTTGTAACATAATCCCTCTGGGCACTCGAAAGCCAACATATGGAGCTACAAAATAGAGTATTACATGATGACAAAATCATGCTCTAATTATGTTATATTTCAGTATATCCTTAATATGTCCGTCTTATCCCCAGTTCCCCTAACAGTAGATACCAAAGCATAATAAATATCAGGAATTTTGTATCTTTCTTCAGCTAATTGCCACTTGGTAAAGTCTCCCCATAAAATCTTGGTCAAGTCTCCCCAACATTAGTTATTGCGTTCAATGTTATTCAAATTCTAGTAATAACTATTCCAATGTTCCAATTTATGTAAAATCATTTCACTGCTTTGCAAAGATTAAGATGGTATATTAGTACAATAATAGTAATTAGTAGTCGAGTAGATATGTCCAATATTTTCTGTAAGTAAAGGTTTTTCATTCCAAACTTTTAATATTATCTTAAGGGATCGAAACAAGTATAAAAATATTTTTGAAATATTTTTAAGAATCGAATAGAAGATATCATAGCCAAAAATAGAATTTTGCGCTTGTTCAAGTCTCCCCATGTTCCCCTACACTAAACTGCTGCTGCTGCAAGGACACTCGACAGTTGGCAAAACTCGTGGAGCAATGAGGAACTTGGACGGTGGTTACATTCTGTTGCTCCGAAGGTATCAACGAAGTCTTGGTTCAGGGGGATGAATGTGGGTCAGGAGTTCATACGTGTAATGTCCCGGCTTATGTCCAACCACTAAACATTGGGTGCGCATTTGCGGCGTATTGGGCTTGCATTGAGTAGTCTGTGCGCCTATGACGAGGACTATCACGACATCGAGTACGTTGTCTGGGTATGCGCCGGGTAATGAGAGGCCTGGTCTGAGTTAAAGGATTTGGGCCTGAGGTAGACTGCCCAATGTCCCAGTTCGTGATATTCTGGCAAATCGAGCTTTCCCATATATGTACCTCATTTACATTTTTATAAAAACTTTAAATATCCCAATCTATCCCATATTCTTTATTTCTCGTTTTTAGAAGTTCCCTGTCCTTTCTTATGGAGCCGACCAGCGCCAGAGTGTGTGACTGTGTGACTGCCGTCGCCCATACCATGGTCGATGGTCGCTCTTGAAGGATTCCCCGCGGGTCTAAAGAATTCCACCCGTCAGCCCGTTCTTTTGAATTTTGGTAGCCTGATGCCTTAACTCATGACGCTGATCTCCCGTTTGCCTAATACAACTGCTGCTACTGTTACAATAATCATAATTGTATTACATTCCTAATTTTAAGATAGCTTCATTTTTTTCATAAAAAACTATTACCCCCGTCTTGTATAATTGTATTCCCAGTTTTAAGATAGTTGTGAAATTTCTTATCAGAACTTGTTCCGCTTCTTGAATATAAATATTCAGTCCTAGTCTTAAGATAGTTATAAAATTTTTCGTAAAAAAATAATTGTTCAATCTTGTAGCGGAGAGTGGGTACACTTGATCCCACTTTTGTTTTTTCACATAACTTTTTATTGAAATAAAAATTTTAATTGCAAATATCGTCATTTCACAGTCAATTTAAATTATAAAGAGCTGTGAATAATGTGTAAATCCAAAAACCATGTCCTGTAAGTATATGACCAGTTTTGAAAATCATGTCAAAATGAAGTTTTTGTAAAAACGTGTGGTAACTTGATCCCCTACCTACTAGGGCTAAACAAACAGAGCACACTATGACTAATAGAAACGAAAGTTAAGCTAACCACCTAGCCTGACAAAATAACTAATAAGACTACCTTTTAAAGTGAAACCAGACGGTAAATCAGTGCTGTTTGATTGCCTTTTCCAACTTTCAATAAATAATATCAAAATTTGTTCGCGAAACAAACATTTTAGTTCAATTTATACTGTCAGGTACTTTATGTAAGTTATTATTTCTATTCCTATATATTTTTGAAGTGAGTGTGCGTGAGAGTTTATGATAGGGATCAAGAGTACTCAGTGTTACAGGGATCAAAGGTACCTGTTGTATGAGGTGAACTAAATTTAGTTTTTTTGTAGAAGTTGTGTAACTATTTCTTCTGAAAACGTGTTTTTCTAGAAAAAGACCTTTTAAAGTAATTATAGTTGAAAATATTCATAAATAATTAGTTCGACGAACTCATACAATCATTCAAAAAAATCTTCATGATGAATTTTAACCCATATTTTCAAAAATATGATACAACTTTCCCAAAACAAATGCAATGCATTTAATTTGTTTTTCAAACATCATAAACTACTTAATACGCCTTTTTCTGTTTATATTGTGATATCTTTTTGTGTTTAGATTATGCGATATGGAAGGGGAATCAAATATCCCCAAGGATCAAGTGTCCTCACTCTCCCCTATAGTTGCAAGTTCTTGTATTGTTGCAAGATAGTTGTAAAAATGTTCCTCTCAATGTTAAAATATATGTGTACATTGTAACATCTTAGAATTTGGCACCGGCAAGCTAACGCATTTGTGCCTATTAAACGAACTGTGCAAAAAATAAGCTTTTGCTTGTTGTGATGGCAATTGCGAAATTTCAGCAAATTTCAGAATTTCTTAAAAAATGCGGCAAGCGAATGCGACACGTGAATGTGTGAATATAAAAATCGAAGAAATACTTCAGTAATTTCACTAGTTCATTCAATAGCTTTGAATTCAAAGCGATGACATATACATTTTTATACTTCAATCGATAGAAATGGATGTAGGCCATAGTTTTTGAAAGATTTTTTTGTTAAATTAATTGTAGAATCTACAAAAGAAAAACTAGAATGGCTGAATAACTGGCATGTCTGGAACGACGTATTTTCAGAATTTTTTTTAAGTATATTCAATGTATTTCAAAAGTAATTGTAGGCTATATTAATATGAACCGATTAATGCGTTAAAATGTATGTCATTTTTATGGATTCTAAGTTATTACTGCACAAATTGAATTTCTGAATGTTAGTATTTCTATAATTTTTTGAAGTTTTTCCAACGAATTCAAAAATATTTAATCCATAAATCATAGCATAAATCAATTGCAATCGATTGATGTATAGAAATATATTTGCCATAACTTTGAATTCAGAGCTATTTGCTGATTAAATATTTGCTGCGTTTGTTTGCCGCACTCCCTTTCATTGTTGTTTGAAAATGCGGCAGCAACTTTAGTTCATACCGCCTTTCCCGTAACGCTGTCAATTGTGTTATTCGTTTTTCTTAGTCGTGAGTTGTAAATATTAAACTAACTTAAAAAAATAAATAAAAAACTCAATTTATATTTCAACATCACCTGTTGGTAAAATAAACAGCATCCTTGATGAAAACCTGCTTGATTAACTCCGGGTCTCGCAGCACCAGCGCCGGTCGCATTAGTATGCACACTCCAAGCAGTTTACCGTCCCGCACCATAGCATTCCGATAGAGGTCATCCATCAGTTCAAATGCACTTTTTCGCTGCAGTAGCATTTCGAGAAAATTTCCCACAAAGGGCTTCCCTGGGATGTACGGTACTGTCGCAGACTGCCAGTATCGGGTTCCCAAAGTGGCCGCGAACCAAACAGCGAATCCAGTCAGACAAACTAACACCATCACGGTAGTGTAACTGGTGAGTTGATCCGCACTGATCATTTTGTGTCGATACACTGAATGTCACTGGTGTTATATTGAAAGTTGAGCCACATGCAGTAACACTTGTTCTGACACTGGTGACAATTGCTGCATTCGGATAAGTTGTGAAGTAACCGAAGATCTTGACGCGTATCTGTACACGCTTCGCGGGAGAAACTGAAAGGCTGCGATCTAACGAAACACTTTCCGGGTACTTGCACAGTACATACGGTTAGATAGTACTTATACTAGAAATCTAGAACCGAGCAGGGAACCGTGTTAGCACATTCATGTCTCGCACTGGACATGCATTAACTGTTTTTGTTATACCAAACGGCGTGGTTCAGCTGCTTATCATGTTACCAATATGACTGCGATTTTTGCGCTTCCTTTCTGGTGGTGAAGTCGCTTACTGTGAACCTTGCGTAGTTAATGGTTACTGGGTCCTTTTAACAAGATTTATGTTTCTTGAAAATTTGAAGAGGCGGACGACTTCTATTGAAAACACGGCTATTTCCCTTCGATTGAATCGAGAATTACACTACACTCAATGCACTTGATAAGAGCAGTTTCAATTAAAAATTGATCTCACGGAATTGGACGGCAGACTTTTGAAATTAGCGAAAATAAACTGAACTCACATTTCCAGGGTGATGACACCAACTATTAACCCATTTAACTATGGCTAATATCATGACTAGAATGGTGTAGTGTGATTGGCAAGACACACATCTAGTGGTATGCAGCCGATGTGCGTTTCTTAACCTTCACCCATAGGATTATTATAATCCAAGTAAAGAGGCAAATGAGATTAGGGTTAACGTAGCTATTATCAGAATAAAACAATTTGGTTCAAATTGGCTTATCTGACCTTCTCATTCTATATTTTTTCAGTTCTAATTATTCATCAGAGAATGTGCTCATCTTGCGATATTAGTTTTTCCAACTTTCGCTCTGTTTAGCGTATGATATCATTGTATTGGTTGATTATGATTTGACAATTAAAATTAATCGGATTTGAATGTTTTCTTTAGTCAAAGTTCAATAAAGAGGATATAATACAAGTTCATTGATTATTAAATAAGAACGAAGCCCTAGAATGGGGATGTGGCCCTAACGAAGACGGTACAATAAGAAACTAACGAAATATGATATGACATACAGCACGACTAGTGGAATTACATTTATAGATCATATGGCTTCTACCCAGTTCCTATTTCGTTCTGGCATAATTGTAGACAGCGCAGAGTATTTCAAACTACGGGTAAACTCTTTAATCTGTATACCCTCAAATATGACGTCACTAGCATAATGCTAGTAAATACATCGAGTATTTCCCAGGTCTGACTATACACAGATTTACGTTGTTTGTAAACAAAAACGTTGTTGAACAGTTATAACGAAACGAAAGGTTTTAGATAAGATTGACTCATTATTATTGAAAACTGATAGAACCTGTGAATTTATACTGTGTTCGACTATCTTTTTCAAGCATTTGGATTATTGTATATATTCCAGATTTGTATTGTGCATCGGAAGGTAAAAATTGAGAAACTTCTAGCATTACGAGGAAGCACCTACCTTGAACAAAGCAGGGTTTTCGTGTTTCTTAACCCAACAGTCCCAAGGAAAAATAATGTTGGAGTCTTTTTGCGCTAGAAAAAAATTGCGCATGAAAGTGTTTAAATAAACACTTTCATGCGCAAACTATATTTTCAACCCATGGATTTTGATTGTTGATATGATTTGTGAAAAGTGACAATTTGGTGAATTTCAGTAAATCGAACTAAAATTTTAGCATTGGTTCATTTAGCCATGTGCAGCACATATTGGATTAGTATTTCCCGCGAAATATTCGTTTCCTATGATGGTTAATTGGAATAGAAAGAAACTCACAACTATGATCGGTTTTTATTGACTTCGCGCTTAATGAACCATTCCAGTCCATTTCAGTGATGTAACAATGACGAAATGTTCGGCAAACAGAAATTTCGCCGCCTGCAATATTCTCGCGCAGTACCAAACAATAAACCTGTGACCGCCGGTAAAAGCATATATACATTATAAACATTATAAACTATTTTTATGTCAACTATAAAACTTTGTTGCTCTGGTTTCCTCCGACTGTCGATTATCCCTACCTTGTCTTGCCGGTTTACGCTCGTCCAACATGCGTTGCACGCTGTCATCACGAACCTACACACCCACCGAGAAAATAAACAACATTATTGGATTCCTAACTGGTCGCATTTGCCTCGATGTTTCCTCGATAGCTTTTCGCAATCCAGACCATTTCCACTGAGCTTACTGCGGTTGATATCAGCATCCTGAATAGCGTGCTGTTTTGATCCGAATGATTCTATCTTCTGAAAAATCTGTGCACGATGCACGGTTTTGCCCTACTTTGATATGGAATGCTGTTGGGGCTCAAAAATTTAAGATTTTCACAAACACTTACACCGTTCTCAATACATTTATTGCATTTGTTTGTTTGTTTATTTATTAAGGCTTTAACCTCGAGGGTCATTCGCCTTTTTGAAAATAATGTACATTTCAAAAATTACAAATTCAAAATTTCATTCAAAATAGATATCAAAATATATATAAACCATCGAACATTATTTTTGTCGACTATCCTGGGTGCACTGCTTTCCGTTTCTTGTGTTGACTTTCTTTCTCGGTGGTGAGCGATGGTCGGGTGTACCTTCTGCTGCTTGCTGATCAGTCTGTCTGCCTTCCCCCTCGCTTGTGTTTGTGTCCATATCGTCATCACTAGAATGGTTGTCGCTGTTAGATTTTTGGTGCTTTTTGTGTTTTCGAGTGACTTTGATATAGCCGTCTTCTTTCTTGTTTATTTCATCCCTGCGTACGGTGAGTATTGGCTTTGGGATGCCGTGGAATATTGTTGGTCCGGCATTCATTTGTTGGCCGGCTGTTTGTTGTGTATCAGCAAATGTTGAAGGCTGTTTGGTAGTGGTGGTTGAAGATGAGTTTTCTTTAGTTGTTTTGGCGCATGGCTTACCGTAGTGTGCAGTCTGATTACAGAACTGACACGTGGGCACCTGCCCAGGGTATGTGCATAGGGTTCTTTGTATGTAGTTAACACCTTGAGATGATCTGCCCTCGAAAGTCAAGTAAGATGGTATAGGTTGGTACAGCCGCATTCGCACAACCCGAACACCGTTGAGAATGCCAGGGAAAAAGTTTCTCCAAGTGTCGTTAGAGACGGATTCCACTTCTCCATACTTCGACATGAATCTTTTAATATAATCCGTGCTAGTACGAGGTGCCAGATCATGGAGGCGAATTTCCGTTAGATCAAGGTCCATATACACGGGGATCTTGGTTTTGACGTTTTCATATTCGACGTCATGTTGCATGTTGTTCTTTGCTACGAACCTTTCTGCCTCGGCTAAGGAGTTGAACGTTATTAGTACTACATTCCTGGTGTGGTGAAGCTGGACGTGTGATATCTCTGTAAGATCAAGTTCCATTTTCACCTTGACCAATTGTTCCACCTCGCGCACTGAAGGTCTAAGACGGGTTTGCGAAAAATCAATCGCGATTGTGTTCTCCCGTAATGGGCGAAATTTATTTTGTTGTTCACTCATTTCACTCGCAGTTAGCTGCAACGGAACTTTCCTGTGTCTATATGCTACACGTACACGTTAGAGCGGCGCGGCGCGGGTAGTATTTTTTGTTTGTGTGCTGTTCGCAAGCAGGTCGCTTTTTGGCTTCTGATCTCAAGCAACATTCGATTCCTCGATTCCACAATGCTGAGAAATAAGCTCGGAAGGCTAAGTAAGAAAGATCTGCTGATATCTCTTTTATCCTGGGAGATTCGGAAACATTTAATGAAACTAAGAAACACATACATATATGAACGATTTATTGCATTTATTTCTCTACAGTAGTTCGTATTCTAGTTGTAATATTTATTGGAACGCAATATAATGTTGGTTTGTTACAACATCCGAAGATAGCTCTTCCTTTCACTTTGTTAGTTAGCTTCAGATGCTTTTCAACGTCCATTCATAATAATCCATGAGATTTTGATTTGGTGAGCGACCAAATTTTGACCACAAAGAAGATCAAACGCAAGATTTACCTCAAACAATAATTTTTCGCCCGAAACTGATGTCACCATTTTCTTTTAAAATGACGTCATACACTGAACTCCGTCATTTGATCATCAACATTATTGTAAAAATTCCCTTTATTGTAAGGGTTGTTCAAAAATTAGCGCAACCGGTATTCGCCATCTTTGATTTTAAAATGGCGCCATTCATCGGTTTTGATCGTCTAGGGGGGGGGCACCTTAATGTAAAATAGCAAATTCGACTCATTGATTGATGCATTGTTCGCAAATTACATCGACATTTCAAAAGTGAAACGGGTAAAGTGGACACCTGGCATGGTAAAGATGAACATGCGACAAAGGCAGAGTGAGGCGCTTTTCGGTGAATAAATTTTGTTTTCTTTCTATGCATCATTCTAGCGATAATTAAAAAAATATCCCAATGGTATTTGGCGGCAATCTGCTTGATATTCGGGTAAAAAGTTTATCTACCTTTCCCTACCGTACTGTGTGCGTCGTACCTAACATGATACCAAATTTTAACAATGTTACTAAATCATGAATGATTCCTTCAAATTTTTGGTTTTTTGAATAGTCAAGTGCTAAATACCCAGCTTTCAAGTTTAAATCGTAATGTGCTGGTATCAAAAAATTATATCCATTGGCGTGGTCTCGAGAAAAAATTGTTTTGCTTAAATATCAGATAATTCGCGTATTAGATAATGGCAGTATCTTTCCATTCAACTGCATTTTTCATTTTGTGAGACCATACCGTAATATCGCAGGCGGCGAAATTTCTTTTTGATGAATATTTTGTCCACTGAAATGGACTAGAACGAATCATTAAGCGTGAAGTCAATAAAAAACCGATCATCGGTCTAGTTGTGAGTAATCATCACAGAAAACGAATATTTTACGGGAAACATTAAACCAAAATGTACTGGTGTTTTTATAAACTACATTTTACATTTCTTACTAAAGAAATGTATAAGATTCGCTCCAACTTTGAATACTTTTCCCGACGTTTGGACAATTTGGGACAATGTCTGTATGTACGTAGACTGATAATAATAATAGAAATTCGTAAATATAATGAAATTGATCATGCAATGCATGAGTTCATTCGTCGTTTTCTGTAACAAAGTATTTTCGTGCATTGTAAATGGTAGGTTTCGTTCATTTCATGAACAAGAATGGCCCCTTGATGAACAAAAGTTTTCGTAAATTTAACTTATTTAGTGTACATTGCACGAATGTTATCGTTGGTAACGACATTTCTTTTCGTTTGTGTATATTACGAACAATTTCGTTGGTCGCACGAATTTATTTCGTTCTTCTAAGAGAAGTTTTCGTATTAATTTCGCATATCATTTTTAAATTGCTCTAACCGAAAAAAACTCAAACCTATTCATACAAAACCAACGAGAGCTCAACTGGATCCGTACTGCTCCGGTTCCGGATTCAGGATCAACTGGAAGCGAAAGAGGTTCAGGATACGGATACGGTTACTAAATAGTCAGACCGGGACCGTCGTGAAGATCAACAATTATTTGACGTAGGACTCCATATTCTACCTCTACTGAAGCTCTTTCGACGTTGATGGTTTGATGAATGGTGCACGTAAATGTTATAAAGACTTTCGTATATAGTAGTGAACAATTCGTTTGCCTAATGAAGCTGTTTCGTAATAAGACAACGAAAGTCGCTTCGTGTGGTTTTCACGAAAAACTCGTATTAAAAAATAAAAGTGTTTCAATAGAACTACGAATGATTCACCATATGTACGAAAAATTCGTATATTTTATGAAAATTGTCTGTGTGAAACTTATTCGTAGCGATTTACGAATATATTCAATCAGTGTACACTTATGTCATGTAAGTATCTCAGAAACGGTTAAACCGATCTTAACGAAACTAATTTCAAATAAAAGGCCCAACGTGACAATTAGACAGGGCCACAGGGCCGTTGTTGAGGGCAACCCCACTGGGTAGTTCAGTACAGTTTGAGCAAAGTGATGCTTTTGGCAACACGACATCGAACCGGCGGAAGGAAAATAAAATGTCAACAGTGGAAGAAGAGATAGAAGAATAAATATTCACTTAGGAGGTGATTTATAAACTTGCAGAAAAGTGAGGTTGATTAAAATTGTTTAAAGAAGGAGTTAAATTTGGAGAAAAGTAGAAGACTAAAGGTTTAGGTGGACGAGGAAGTAAAAATAGTACGGTTAAATAGATGTGCGTATATAAAATGAAACAGGTAGAGAAAAATATTATAACTAAAACATAATCTATTATCACAGTTTGGCATCACAGATCGTAAGTTGCGCGGAAATAGACGAACACGCTTTTCCTGAATTAGATAAAACAGCCAACAGTAAGTGAAATAGATATTAATAAGACACTATTGATTATAACACGAAAATGACAACTAGGTACAGAACAGTCAGGAGTTGTGAGAATCTGCAGGAGTAAAAAATATTAGGCACTGTAAAATGTAAGCCACTCTTTACTTAATCTAACCTTAAATGCTAAAAAATATAATTTTAGCTTTGATCTGCACATAACAAGCTGATCTAAAGAGTGTTCTTTAACTGTACCGAACAGCCCTGGGCACTATTGAGCTAAGGGCCCCTACCATTGAACCGGTCTAAGTAGATGCATAGTTCTCCATGTCAGTCTTACTCTTCCAAATTCGAGCCAACGATTAAGTGTGTATGGGAAACCCTTAAAAATACATGGACATGATCTGAAAGTTTATTGGCAAATAATTAAATCATATTTAGGATTTCTAAAAAAGAGCTAAATCCCGAACAACCTGATGTAGAGTTACTAACGTTTGAAATCATAAAGCAGCATATCACAGAGAAGATTCGTATTTCAATCTAAGATTTCCAAAAAGAGACATCTTGTAATGGCTATTGGAAAGCTAACAGGACATTTGAAGGTTAGAAATAAAAGATATTTTGCGTGGCGTTTCCCTAGTAGCAGTTGCATAAGGTAGTAGTAACCTGGCAGAATTGACATGTGGTAATTTGACCTTCATAGTTGCAAGATGTCGCTTGAGTTTGAAGAGTGCTTTGGCCAAGGGGGAATGCTGAGGTAGGGAGGGTTTACCGTCCACTAATTGAACGTTGGCTTGACCAGAAAAAAAACTTTGGATTTCGTAACGAGTTTAAGGTGGCTTTCGTAAACAAAGCGTGACATTTCCTATCTCTTGATTGTTTTTAATAGTACGGTTTTCACATGTTAAATCTGAACTTGTTAAAATCAAAACTGTGGCTGCCTAACGTCGTTAATATATGGGCGAACGTTGTTATTTTAGAGGTTTAGGTAAAGTATCACATTATAATTCTGACAACACTGACAAATTTTTTCATTCTATATTTGTAGTTGTGTTTGTTGGTTTGTTAGTATTGTCGTTGTTTTTTTGGAGTTCTCTTCTCAAGCTAAAGAATGTACATTTTATAGGAAATGATGCGTTTTACTTCTAACTGAGCTAACTGAATTTGGAAATGCATTTGCCAAGGAGTAGTAATGAAGTACACCTTTTGAACGGGCATGATTAGTTCGGTTTAAAATTTCGAATCCTAATCAGCGCATGGCAGCTACCTTGATCGCGATCAGAGTCGGATCTAGGGAGAGGGTCCTGGGGGACTCACCGAACATTTTAAACTTGTTGAGTAAGTAATAGGTGATGTTACGACTGTCGTTGGTACAGAGGGGTATATTCGGATTTTCAGTCAATAAATAATATCGAATACTTTTTTTCTGGACATTATAAAAAACTAGTGTTCGATATTATTTATTGACTGAAAAGCCGAATATACCCCTCTTGTTGAGTAATTTTAAATTAATTTCAATTTTAAATTATTTAACATTGGTTCTTCGGTGATGCCTGAACCGATTTTCTCAAACCGAGTCTGAAATGGAAGATATATGCAGTTGTGTGTACCATCGGAACTGCTCTGCTATCAATTCTTCGATATGAGACATTTTGATATTGCTAAAGCAATGCCAGTATAAACTTTAAACTATAAATATTACTTTCAACTCAAATCTGTGCCAGTCGTTAATATGGAATTATATACATCCTCAGTGCGGGGCCCCCAAAATCTCGGGGCCCTTGGCTCATATTATTTTTGTATTTGAATATGTTGTTTATTTTCTGAGATATGAAAGATTTTGACCAACACAAAATATTTTAAGCATATAACTTTCAATTAAAGGCGGAGATATTAAACATTCTATGTTTATTCCTCACTTACCAAAAATTAAACTGTTGCGTAAATATTATTACTTAACTAGTATTTTGGGGACAAAACTAAACCGAAGTATGGAAATATATGTAAAAAAATAAAAAAAAATGATTTACTTTGCACCTCTAGTTGGGTGCGTACTTTGCATGAGTGCTATATGTAAGACATCTAAGATATGTGTAAGAAATGTCTCATCTAACTACTAGATGAATTAAGTCGGTTTTTAATTTACTGAAAATATGATGATAGAAGCAAGTAACTTATGCGAGTGGTTCCGGTTAAAAATTTATTTGAAAAAATAAGCTCAAATTTGCTTGGAGTATTATCGCACAAGAACTTTTTGTCCCCTGCTTCTTGCACTTATTGTTGATCAGTGTAAATCCATCGTCATTGTTACTACATGCGTTGCCGATGTTGCTTACAATTGATTTTAGTGTGCTGGATGATTCTTTTGCGGTTGCCATTAAGGTCTGAACAGCTGCCAATACCAATGCCTGAACCACCGTTTGTGGTTCAGGCATTGGTATTGAAAACTCTGTTTTAGGTTGGTTTGCCGTAGATGAGTTGGCAATCGATTGAGATGCATTTTCCCTCTGCATCTTCCGCGCAAGGTTGTCCATGATGAGTTGTCTGATTACAATACTTGCACGTAGGAGTTTGCCCCTCATGGGTGCACAGCGTAGTTTCCATAATTGTAGTTCAGTGAGTTTTGAATTTTATTGTCAAGTAGAAGGGTACAGGCCTTGCAACCCGCATCCTCACTACAAAATCGCCGTTGGGAGTACCCGGGAAGAAGTATCTGGTGTAACGGATTCTACTTCTCCGTATTGCGACATGCATTTTGCAATTGGATCAAGAGGGGTACAAAGTGATAGGTCACATAACCTTACTTCTAAATAATCATTCTCAATATATACGGGAAGCTAAATTCCAACGTTGTCACTTTCAACCACATGTTTTAAGTTGTTCTTCAAAACGAAACGCTCGGCTTGTGCTAACGTGTTGAATGATATTAACACTGCATTGCGAAGATGATGGCACTGAAGGTACAAGACTTCCGCAAGCCTAAGTTGCATTTTTACCTTTAGAAGGTATTCCACTTCACTAAAACTCGGTCGTTTTGAACAAAATTTAAAGTCAACGACCGCAGAGTTGGGTCGGAGTAGAGTTTTTTCGTCAACTTTACTCATGATGACAAGAATAATCCGATGTTTCCTTTGTTCTAGAGACAATGCACACTAGATCGAGAGGCGTGTTGTTCACTTGGCTCGATTTTACGTCTTACTGCGGCAGAAGTAGAAAGTAGACTGTCGCCAATTACACTAGTTTGCAAGAAAAATGAAGCTTAAAGAAAAAGTATTTTTTGGGCTAATTTTGGGTCGCTGAACACGAAAACAGTATTCATTTTTTTGTTCAAAGAAGCGATTTTGTGGTTTTCTCGAAAAACTCCTTTTTTGTGCACTTTTTGTAGTTTTTAGTCAATATTTCGTGTCAAAATCATCCAACTAATATAGTCAATACGCATGTTGAAGGGTACCGAGATGCCCTTTCCAAAAACATTTAATATGTGTCGATCATATGTAAAATTTTTGGTGCTGCAAGCGACCAAAGTTTTAAAAAAGTGCCTTTTTGACCATTTTTAAAAGTTACTCATTTTTAATTGATTTTTTTTACAGAAAAACAAATCTTGTTTCGAACCTTTTAGAATTTAAGATGAAAGATAATATGATTTCGTTAATTTTAAGCCTAATATCACTAACATCGGATGAAAAATGTTGATGCTATGGCACATTGAGCGAAATGGAAATTTTATGATTTTAGCAGTACCTGCCCTGGTGCGGCGGTTTAGAGGGCGTAGCACTGGTCTGATAAGCCAATCATCAAATATTCGAGTCCCTATCGGGACTCAGTGGTATCGTAGCACTAGCCACGTACTGTTCTGTAAACTGAGAAACGGCTGCGAAGCCTGTTGAAGCAGAAGGCGAAAATTTCTTTAATTTGTTAAATATGTACTCACCACAGACAAAACAAAATTTTTCCAACGAATATTTCCACATTTTAAAAAGAGCACCTAGTTGTACAATGAAATATCCAAAACCATTCAAATGCCGCAGGATGGATGGAGGCAAGCTCGAGAAGACAGTACCCAACATAAACAATAACTATCAAATATAGAAGATTATTTCAGCCGAAAGCATGATGCGAAAAATAAAGAGTTACAATTTTCACTCAGTGCTTCATACCATCTACATTTTTCATCAGATTTTTGTGACCATTGGCATAAAATTTATGCAAAAAGATTATTTATCTCATAAGATTTTAAAATAATTTTTTTCTGTCCTTGATTTATTATAAAAATAATAACTAGAAATATGCATTTTTTTAAAAAAAAAGGTCGAACATTTGACTTTTTTCTGACTTTGGTCTGTTATAATCATAATAAATGTACATTTGATCTACACATATTATA
Organism: Topomyia yanbarensis; assembly: GCF_030247195.1. NCBI lineage: Eukaryota > Metazoa > Arthropoda > Insecta > Diptera > Culicidae > Topomyia > Topomyia yanbarensis. The sequence goes on from NC_080672.1 coordinate 75,315,702, forward strand.
CACTTTCGGAAAGGGCGTACCAATACCTTTCGAACTGTTTCGATCGGATCCTATTTGGACGAGATGTTGACAAATAACTAAAATAGTGCCCAAAAACACCTTTTTCAAAGAAATTTTTAAAAATGCTTCTTTAAAAAAAGTGGACTTTGTTTTCGTATTCAGCGATCCAAACTTAACTTAAAAAACAACTTTCTTTTTAGCTTATCGCGATTACCATAAAATTGTTAGAATCTGTCACATTAGATTCTGAAAATATAAAAAATCATTTTTCTGTAATAAAAAACAGAGCAAAACCAAGAATGAGGAAGCAAAAGAAAAACGATTTATTTTTTTTTAAACTCGACCTTCTTTGAAAGAGAAATTGAGTATTATTTTCGTGTTCAGCGACCCAAAATTAATCTAGAAAATACTTTTTCTCGCAACTTCATTTTTCTTGTAAACTAGTGTAATCTTATTTAAGACCAAAAGAGATATGTGAAAAACAGAACAATTTTCACTCGGTGCTTAATAACATCACCAGTTTTTATAGGATTTTCGTGATCTTAGGCTTAAAATTCACGTGAGAAGTTTGTCTGTAACATAAGATTTCAAAAGATTTTTTTTGCCGAGTTATATTTTTTAATAAAAATCAACTAAAAATTAGTAATTTTACCACACACTACTTTTTTGACTTTGGTTGCTCTTAACCCTAAATTGTTGATTATTTATCCTAACATATTATACATTTTTGGAATGGGCACATCACTACCTTTCGAATGGTGAGTCGGCTGTGTTAATCGATAGATCTGCTTCTGAGATATTGACCGATAACTGCAAAAAGTGCTCAAAAACACGTTTTTCAAAAAATCTCGAAAATGGTTCTTTGAAAAAGAAAATGAATATGATTTTCGTGTTCAGCAACCCAAAACTGACTTAGAAAACACATTTTTTCTTAACTTCATGCAATCACCCCAAAATTTGTAAACTAGTGTTATTAGCCTTCGCTTGATTATTTCTTTTGAGTACAATACTGGGCGCTCTTCTTCCAGGAACCATTCATAAACGAAACGCAAAAATTTCCCAAAATTGACTCTCCCCTCCTTCCATGTAACAAATTGTCACAAATTTCCCCCCCACCCCCTCTTATTACGGAACAAATTCCTTTTAATTTTTTTTTCTTCAGTAAAAACATGTTACTTAACGTTCCAGCTCACTCCTACTACCCCAATTGTCACAATATCCCACAACTTGTCGAACCGCTCCCCCCTAAACGCTTTATGTAATTTATAAATAGGGTAAAAGGGTATAATACGCCCCACCGGGGCAAAATTCCCCTCTTCGATTCCCAGGATTCCTGAATTATCTAAAAAGTAAAAATGACTGATAACAGTATCGTTTCATGAAATCAACGTACTAAGTTAGTTTGCTATTTTTAATATGTTGCACAACAACAATATACACAAAAATTTCAAAAGAGCTACATTAATGTAAGATCCCACTTTTTCCAAGACCATTACAACCAATTAGAAACAGTCGGATTCGATAGAACTATTTCAAGTAGCTTACTAGAATATTATAGTTACTATCTTAGTTTTTAGTTTGGCTTAAAACTATGAGTGTGTGTAGAATTATTCATGTATTCACAACAGCTCCTCACCGGCCAAAACGCCCCACCCATTGTTGTGGGGCATACTCACCGATTGCTGTGGGGCACACCGTCCATTTGTTGTGGGGCATATTACACTTTCACCGGGGGCATTTTGCCCTGGGTGAAAGAAAAAACAAGAATTTTGGCATCTTTGAAAAATGTTTAATAGTACTTGTATCAGGAAGTTTTTAATAAAAAAATGAAACGGGTGCTAATTTCTAACTAATATAGCAATAAATTAGAGTAGTTAGTGAGAAGATCATAGTGTCCAATGGTGAAATATAGCTATTTTTGCTTAAGGGGGGCGTGTTAGACTTGTTTACCCTAGTCTCCAACAGCTGATTATGTTCGTCCATGTGCGTGATGTTTACGTTTGTTTTGACCGACTGAAAAAAGTAGAATGATTCGTTTTACAAATTATGCGTTGACGGTTCCGGTGGTTGAGTGGTAAGCGTGACCGCACTCACCTAAGTTCAATCCCAGCCGAGGTGAAAAAAATCTGTGTTCACGACATCCTTTGGAAGGGAAGTAAAACCGTTGGTCCCCGGTCCATAAGTTGATGGGTCGAGATATAGTCTAGATAGTGTGAATCAGCTCTCTGGCGTCGGTGTTTGGCCTCGTAGCGGAAATAGGTCGACGGAAACTAATTAGAATATGATGAAGAAGAAGAATTCATTCGGTGGCGTTCTTGATCGTAATACGAAATCAGAATCGACGCAAATGGAATTTTCGGCAAATAAGGCATTTCGTTTCAACCAAATTGTTTTTCGATAAGGTAAAAATTGGCACGCCCAGAAGCCAATCATTGGATCTTTAAGGTGTGTATAGATTCACAGAATAGGACATTTATTTCCATTTATGCTGAAAATGGAGACATTTTTGATAAATAAGCATTGTATAGATGTTTAAGAAACGGTTCAATTATACTTTTTTTCTGAGAAAGGTTAAATCTAACTAGCTAATACTCATTGCGCATTGCTGCGACTTTCATCGAAATAGGAGGAAAACACAATTTGTTCCGAAGCGCCATCTGGCGGGCAGATAATCCCCAACGGCAATCGATTAAGCCGTTTGGGAGTCTATAAATCATATACATACAAACATTTACTTTTATATATAAAGAAGATATTGCTTCATTTTAAATCCTTCATGCTCATGTTGTTTGTGGACAACAACATTTTAAAAACAGCTATAACTTTTTATTGAGGCAAGATTTGCTCACAAAACAAGTAAGGCTAATGAATGTAACTATTGCCTTTCGTTTGGACACTAACAGTTATTAGGATCAGCTCTATAACTGAAGTTATTTCATTGGATTCCGATCGAGCAGTGCTGCCAGGGTTAGTTTACGTTGACGACGGAAAATGAATTTATTTTTCAAATATCTTCGTAATATTATGATGAAAACTGGAAAAAACTTATCAATTTAGACACTCTTTGGCTAGGTTTTCTACGCAATTAAAGTATTGTAAATATTCTAAGAAGATTGTATTGAGCATTGGAAGGTAAAAATTGCGCAGCTTCTAGCACTGCGAGAGAAGCACCTATCTTTACGAAAACAAAACTTTTCGTGTTTCTTAATTTTGTTTTTTATTCCTAATTATAGTCTCCCTAATAGTACTGAAACAGGTGCCCTACCCTATATTTTTTTCCTGCTAGATTGGAAATATTGCCCATTGTTCATTGAAGCATCATTTAATCAGCATTTCATTTAAATTGTTATCTCTCCATCGATTGCATCCATTTCATATTCTAGATTTTATGGATTAATTGACCATCTGTCGTTTCAAAGTTGGAACACGCGATTCGGGTTTTCGTTGCGCTGAATCTACAGTACTTCACTATTTTCACGTCATTTTAGCTGGTTGGGCTACACCCTCAGCCATGATTAGCTGGTCGGGCCACACCCTCTGTCCAACTAACGAATTTGAAGATATTGGCATTCAGATGCTTTTTAGTTGGACAATGCGTCCAAAGAACGGAGCTCCAACTAAGAAGCGGTCCAGTTCCAAAGTGACCAACCAGCGACTGTACTAGTTGTTGGGACCAAAGCAAAGATTTTAGTACCAATTTATACGCATTATATCGATTGTAAACCGAACAATCAACAAAATAGTGCGGTGCCCTCCCTAAGGAGTTCAAAATAGGCTCATTACTATACATACGAGAAAAAAACACCTTCGGTAAAAAATTTTGAGAAACAAACGGCGACTTTTTGACAAAACCATGTTTATACCTAAATTAGTACGGCCTCATTGGTCTTCAAAAAGTGTGCGCTACTCACAATAGAATTTACAACTATTGATTCAATACTAATACACTCAGTTTTTTTATGCGGGGGATAGGGGAACATGGGGAGACTTGACCAGGTTTTCAGCTAAAACTGCATAAATCTCTAAAAAAGCCTTCAATCCCTCAAAAGTCATTGAGATATAATGTGCAAAGCTATTGTGCGTCTTCATGATTTTTTTTGCCGAATTTCTATTTTAATTTTTGAAAAGTTACAAAATTTTTTCTGTGATCGTTTTTTTTTGGGTCAAGTTTCCCCACTGCGGAGAGACTTGACCAAGGCGTGGGGAGACTTGACCAAGAGAATTTTGAAAAATCATAACAAAAAATAATGACATAAAACATACTATAATTATTTTTTGCATATTGTCGAGATCCTTAGGTAGCAGTAAAAAATATAAAAGGGTTGCATTTGATAAATTTAGATTTTTTTAATGCATTTCTTTTTAAGGATTAACTGTACTGCTTGCATTGCATGTTCACACGTCACGAAATTAGTCCTACTATTGTAACTTTGTTTACTAATACTAAAATATAAAGACTTATGTTTGAGGTGGGATTTTTTTTTATAGCGTGATTAACATTAACAGTAAATACCAAAGCATAATAAATATCATTTTGTATCTTTCTTCAGCTAATTGCGTCTTGGTCAAGTCTCCCCATAAAATCTTGGTCAAGTCTCCCCAACATTAGTTATTGCATTCAATGTCATGCAAATTCTAGTAATAACTATTCCAATGTTCCAATATATGTAAAATCAATTCACTGCTTCACAAGGATTAAGATGGTATATTTGTACATTAATAGTAATTAGTAGTCGAGTAGATATGTCCATACAAAGTTTGATAAAAAATTACATCATTTAATGCAAATTTATTAATCACGTAATATTTTCTATAAGGAAAGGATTTTTCATTCCAAGCTTTTAAAATTACCTTAAGGGAACGAAACAAGTGTAAAAATATTGTTGAAAAAATTTTAAGAAACGAATAGATGACGCCATAGCCAAAAATAGAATTTTGCGCTTGGTCAAGTCTCCCCATGTTCCCCTACAGGCCGCGTAAATGAAGACCGCGTAAATTTAAGAAGCCGCGTTTATGGAAAACTCATTAATGGATACCGCGTAAACTCAAAAATCCGCGGAAATGAAAACCGCGTAAAGTTCAAAAACCGTGTTAATTTCAAAATCCGTCTTGCGTAAAAAACCGCGTAAAAATACCGCGGTAAAAACCGCGTAAAAAAGCTGAGTGTAATATTATTCTGATAGTATTTCAAACGTCCCAAGTAGTATTAAGATGAATTGAAAAATGATCTTGCGCGCTAAATAAATAAAAGCAACAAACATATTGTTCGCACTGACATTCGAAAAGATGGGTGATATAGCTGAAGATGCATGTTCCGCACTGATGACGTTTGTTATTTGTCCGTTGTCTGTTACCTTTTGCTGCGCTAACTGCCGTTTTCAATTTACCTTTTGGATTTCAACAACAGCTGCAGTGAGTTGTTCGAATACAGTCTTCGTGCTGCATAGCACGAACACACCACAAAGAAAGTCAAACTCACTCACTGGAACCACTAAAACGATTAAAATACCTTACTTATCGGTCGAGTTCCTCACCGGAACCGCTACCGATGTTTGTGTGTGCCATATGATATTTATATAGGCTTTCATTTCCACCATCAGAACTCGACCTGGGCTGGAAGTATTTTGTTGGTGCATTCAGTTAACCCCGTCCGCGCCGATAGCGAACTCCAGACGCACCGTATTTAGCTAGGGTATAAATTTCTGAAACAAGGAATGTGTTAGTAGCTAAACTTATACGAAAACGACCGCGTGCGTCGATTGGAATGAGCAATTTCTATGATCGTAGCTGTCCGTTCATTATCTCTCTAATGTCCATATGATTTTTTTTTCGTTTGCTTTTTGTTTATTATTACACATTTGGGTAGGATGTTTGCCGTTTCGTAATTCGTCGGGCTGGACTTTTTAGAAACAAGTTGAAAAACATTTCCTCTTCCCTACTGGGAAAAGAACAGAGAATTGAACCGAAGATTGATAGAAAAACACCAACGTTGGTGAAAATCAACTAAAACACAGTGACATCATTCTGAAGGTGTATTTGTAGTCAGCCAGAAAATCAGAGACGCGTTCGCCTGCTCTCGGAATCGTATTTCTCATTACGTTCCAAAATGTTCGACTTTTCCGCCACCATCTTGGCCTCGGGTAAGAAACTGCAAATTCTCACTAAACTATTTTTAGCCGTGTCATCTCTACTAAGAATAAACCGCACAACACGCTGACTCTCGTGTAACCGCCTGATGCCGTTTCCAACGAAACCAACCAACCAACAACAATAACAATGATATTTAGTTCGGATACCTACACTACAAGCTCCCTATTCAACATTGCAAGATGACGTCATATGAGCAAAAATGCTCGAAAAAATGACAGTTCAGCGAGCTTATTTACATGGTGTTAGAATTCGAACCAAGTTTCTTGAACTGGGTGGAATCAAAAATTTTCTAAGTCCATGTAAACAAGCTCTCTGAACTGTCAGAAAAGTGAGGTTATACATTTTCATGCAGTGCTCTATAGTAAGCGTAGTTGATCAGTGATGTTTGACCTTGAATAACTGTTCTGGCACCATTAGTTCCCCTTCGTCCGTCTGTTTTTTTTTCTGATGATCGCACTCTCAAGGTCTAGGTCGAAAGTAAGATAAACTAAACAGTAAGAATGTAAAACCCTTCGGTTCGTACTAGGAGCAGGTGGATGTGGGTAGACTGGTAGGAAGAGAGCTAAGTAAAGATTTTCCACTCTCACTCTGCGGAACCATCATGGGTTGAAATGGCACATCAGCTGCGTCTTGAGTTTTTTATTTGTTTGACATCTCATCGTTCAATGTCAAAGTTAGCGGGAGGCCGATGGTATGGATATCGAAGTTTTAAAATCTACAGCTGTTTGACATTAGTATGTTTTTTAAGTGAATCGAACTCAGAAGATGCTCTCACATGACAAGCGAAAGAACGTTAGACGCCAAAGTTGTAGTGCTGCATACCAAATAGGATTAATAAATTTGGCGTACTTCATTCATAGTTTTCATCAAATGTTTTACTGTCAGAACCTAAGCAAGATCAGGAAATTTTTATAAATTTAGATAAATAACCCTTTATGTTTAACCCTGAAAAAGTGTCGTGGATTACACCCCAGCGCTAATTGAAATCTTGGTTAGCGTAACAGACTTTTCTTATTTGCCATCAGTCTGTATCACAAATAAGTATGATGTGTAAGTTTCTTTTAACCCTTAAAGGCGCAAAGCATTTTTTTCAAATTTTCTGAAAATTGTCTATCAGTTTTAATACGTTACTATGATAATGTTGAGATGGTTTTCGCAATGTTGTTTTAAAACAACATTGCGCATTTAAGGTTTAAGGGGGTCTCCTCAGTCAGCTTCAAGAAATCGATTTTTTTTCTTCAGTTTTTATTTTTCACTAAGATGACGTTAGAAATGGGTCATTCCCTGCGAAGTGGTCAAGACACGTGAAATCGACCTTCACCAAATTTGGAGGAATTGTTCATCTAGGGTCAATATATAAAAATCGATTTTTTTGTGTCAATTGAACCACTCTTTGGTCCATGGGAGCACCCCCCGTTTTGAAAAACTGTCAAAAACCTTGATTTTCTTTTGATCATATCTCCCGTTGTATTTACTAATCAAACCGCAATATGGTGAAGAAAATTGTTCAAGGAGTTTAGGAAAACATTAATTTTCGGCGGCAGTGCTGCCAACTATGCGATTTTTTTGCTGAAAATTAAAAGTTAATTTTTCTCTCAATACATATATTTTAATTTTGAAAATTTTAATGCCATCGTGTTTCTCAGACATTTTTACATAAAGAACACTTATAATCGCAATATAATTTGAGCGCATCCTGAGATACTCAGTTTTGAAGCAAGAAATTCGCAATTTTCCATAAAGAATTTGAAAAATAAAGCAAATAATATAAATAAATCAAATAATTCGGATAAAATTAACAAAATCAACAGAATGAATAGAGTGAATAAAATAATCACAATGAACGGAATTGATAAAATGAATAAAAGAAAAAGCAATAAAACAGAATATAATGAATTAAATGATTAAAATTAAAAAAATAAACGATTTTAACAAAGTTATAAAATAATAGAATGCATTAAATTGTATAAAAGTAATAATTTAGAAGAAATAAATAAAATGAATGACTAACAAAAATAGTCAGGTTATAAAAATAAACAATAAAATTAATAAATAAAATAAAATGAATTGTACGGATTTGAGAACGATTATTACAGAACGTTCAGAAATGTGTGTGAAAATCCCATTTTTTGAAATATGTCTTATTAATATACAATGCAGTTTCTAGTGTTTCCATCCTGTTTTGCTTTCATCTTTTCGGTTTAGTTCTTTTTTCTTTCTTGGCGGCTTAGGATTAATTTAATCAATTTTACCATTTTCGTCCATTTTATTCTTTTTAATCATTCTATTCATTTTTATTATTTTATTCCATTTATTTTATTTTTTAATTTTGGAATATTGGATGTCTGTGGTGTATCAGTAGATGTCGAAGGATATTTGATTTTGTTGGTTGTAGTAGATGAATTTTCTTTAGTTGTTTTGATGCATGGCTAACTGTAGTGCACCATCGGCCACAAATTGATTTTTTGGTTGAAAATCTAGGATTTGTAAACCTAGTGGAACAAATTTTGCACAATAAGTGGGTCATTCCACGTCAGATTTACAACCAAAATTTTGATTCCTTGCATTCTTTAGCTAGAAATAATCGACGCGTTTTTTGTTTTTGTTGAATATGATATTTTTTCAAGTTATTAGTTTTTGAACTTTAGACAAGGGGTGAGTCGCTTAGAACAATGTGCCATACACACTGTATCACCTACGGTAACACGATATAAGATTACGATTCACAGTAATGCACGATCATTTCACTCGTTACCACAATGTGTGGCACCATGAGGCACACTTTTGACAACTCAAAAATTGTCAACAAAGTGTAGTTGAATAATCATAGCAACCATTGCTTTTGTTTTACTGAACACCATGGCACATCGTGGCACACCGTGGCACATTGCGGCACAAGCTACCACGCTATTTGTTTGTGAGCACAATTCGATTTGTGCTAAGCGACTCACCCCTTGACTTTAGAAGTTTAATAAATTGAACATTTTTCAATCACTGATAACAAGGAAACGATTCGATATATGGAAAAAACACTAAATAAAAAAAGTTTGGTTTTCAAATGAGCAATTTTCGTCAGATCAAGGTTTACATACATGGGGATCTTGGTTTGAAGTTTTCATATTCGACGTCGTGTTGTATGTTGCTCTTCGCTACGAAGCTTTCTGCCTCGGTTAAGGAGTTCTGCCTGTATTGGTACTACTTGTCTCGTATGATGTAGCTGTAAATCTAAGACAGGTCTGTGAAAAGTCAATGGCGATTGTTTTCTCCCGTAATTGGCGAAATTTATTTTGTGGTCCACTCATTTCACTCGTAGTTGGAGGCAGTCTATTTGTTATACGTTACTTGTTTTTAATTTAATTTTTTTTTTGATTTTTTCTGATGAGCTGAACTAATTTGACTTATCCATTTGAATTACATTGATTATTACACTCATTTTATGAAAGAATAGTTTTTTTGTATTATATTTTTTTGGATTTCATTAGTTTTATTGATTTTCTATAATTTATTCAGTTTATTCGAAGTTTTATTCGTGCGGGACTAGAAACTATGCTCATCCACCCTCTATTAGGGGGCATGCGCCCATGATTGATAAGTGTGAGAAATGTCCCATCTCATTGCTAGGTGGATTGAGTCAGTTTTTAGATTTAAACACAAGTTATGTTCAATTTTTGTATTTAGCGTTTATTTGTTGTTAAGTGAGTAAATAGCAGAATAATTATACTTTCCGCAAATGGGCTACTAATGAGATGAATAAGGGAGCATCTATCCTACTTCATTGGGCCTGACATCATAAATTCGACTGTTGTAAGTGGCACGACAAAAACATTATTTCTCTGCTCAATATTTTGCCATACGGAAGTGTCTCCAGTTTGCAACAGATTTTTTTTATTTCGATTATAGAGGTTTTAACCTTAAGGTCATTCGCCTCTTCGGGTTAGAAAAATCTCTTTTCAAAAATTCCTGCCCTATGTGCGGGGTTGGGAATCGAACCCAGGTGAGCCGCGTACAAGGTAATCGATTTACCAACTACGCTATGCCCCTCCCCTTGCAACAGATTTTGTTTCTTCCTGTAACTTTTGAAAAGTTAATCCAATCTGGTTGGTTGATATACCTTTACAAAGTATATTCGAGTATTCAGTTTTACCAAAGAAGCTATTAAGTTGAAAACTACAAGCGCGGGAAAAATGCGAGATTGCTTCAAATGCTGTTTAAAAACTGTAATGTAAATTTTTGAAACATCGACATTCCAGGATTTTACTACATACACAAAGTATTTTCTGAAGTACAAAAATGTACATAAAAATATTATTTTGTGTTGAGTGTTTTATTATTCGGGACATGATTGTGACTCGTGACTTTTAATTTTTGTAGATAGTTATTCTATTAAAAATTCATTTGTATCATACAATAGGTACAGATCCAAAGCTACTTTTATCTTTTGCCGATGTATTTCCATCAAACATCTAAGGTAGGTAACAATCCTCTGAACCGCGGAGCGCTTCCTATGTAAATAACCCCGCAAATTATGACTGGTGATTCACAATCGGAAACAGTCCCCTACATTACATTTTGATCGCAGGTGGCCACGATACCAACAACTCAACTCCTTCTTGGTTCAGTGAGCCTGACGGGGGAATTTGTTCCGCTGCGTGGCGTGTGGTTGGTGTTGGGGTGAGCAGAACGATTTTATATTCTGGGTGGTGAGTAAAATTCGTATCCGGCGATCGAGTGTCTCGCGTGCGCGATCTCTCGTACTAATCTAAACTGCTGCCGCATGGTGGTGTCATCTTGAATTTTGCCTTGCTATATTCCTATTTATACAAAATTGTTGGCATAATATTTTGAAAATCAGAACAAAATTCACACACACCACATCCCTGCCATGGCCGTTGATTCAGGGGCGAAGCGATGTATCCTCGGTTGCTAACGGTGAGGATTTCTAATATGCGAGAGTCTTTCAATTATATGAGAGAGAAAAAGAGAGAGCAGTGATCAAAGAGAAAAATACGAGAAAACCCATAGAGCACCAAGCAACAAAGTACTTTTCACCAACGCTATAGCCAGTCGTTTTTCTTCGCTCGACGTGTTCGACTGAGTAGACTTTTCCCGCGTCCGGGTTTGGTATTGAAAATTGGCGCGCGCGCTCGTTTGTTTTCCGAAAGTGCACGTGGCTACTATCCTACCGTACTCGGCAGAGGTACTACACATTTCAACCGGTATCTGCAAGCTTCGAAAGGCGCTCGCTGAAGCGTGGAAAACTGTTCTGTTGTTGGTGCGTGGGGGGTGGTTAATTGAAACGGGTGAAATCTTGGCGATCGCCCAATACGATGGAATACCTACATGGCGATATCATGTTCGCTAAAAATTGTGCGGACCGGGCAGCAAGTGTGTTGTAGTGTGGGGATCGTGTAGTCAATCGGATGGAAATTTTTTCCGACGAAAATGGCTGATGAAGATTAGTAATGAGTTTGAGAAAAAATAAAATTGTTTAACGGAATTTAATGCTACTAATGGGATCAATGGGCGCAGCATACAATATTTTTACACATGTTTTGGAAATTGTGCAGACTTGATTGATGGGATGATTGATTAATGTCAAATGGTTTGCTGAATACTATCGCAAGGACCACGCTTGCAATCGATTTATATCACAAGATTGAAAAAAATTGATGCATATTTTTCTTTCATTTGACCCTACATCCCACCGCGAGCTATGATTTATTATGGTAATAACATCATATCGATAGTGATAAGTGTAAAGTTGGCAGAGTATTTTGTTGTGATCAATTGCTCTTCGCGCGGTTAGTACGACGGGTTACACGTGCATTCGGATATTGGAGCAAATCGACAACTTCCGCTGTATACATACATATACATATTTCAACATACATTCCTTCAACTTTGTTGCTAAATTTATCGTTCGCCGGCCTGTCCAACCTTTCGTTTCCGAGGAACTTTTTCGCATTATTTTTTCTCTAGCGGAAAGAAACCCTAAATTATCGTGGAAGTTTAAATTTGTATGCTAGGTAGCATATTGTTAGTACTAAAGTATTAGAGTATTTTGACAGTATATATCGCATTTCTTTTTTATTAGTTCATTTATTTAATTTTTTTACATTTTTAAGGATATTAATATTAGGAAATAATAATTTTGAAATAATTTGTCGTGTTGGATCTGAGATGACAAATTTTATATATTTTTTAAACTAGAAATTCAATTCGATATACAAGAGGGAAAATAATAGTTTTATGGTATATCACAGCTGGCTTAAAACTAGGAATACAACTCTATTTACAAGAAGGGGGACGGTTGATTTTTGTTAAGAAAACGTGGAAGAGGAGATTCAATAAAAGATACACTTTTTAAGGCTAATTGAGGTTTTTACCAAGAGATATTAAGGAAAATATAATCAATTTTCCTTTTTGTAGCGGACAACAACTCACATACCAATAGCAGTAATCGCATCAGAGGCAGGAGAAAGAGAAAGTGAACAGTAACGACAGGAGGGAAGGGAGGAGGGGGAGTCTCGAACTTGCAACATTAGGGCAAACGGAAGGTCACTTACATTAAATACAGCCTCGGGTTGCCTTGATATCATGAATTGGGGCGACGGGTGGTACTCTTCGAACTCACAGTGAATCTTCCAAACGTGGTCAGGATATTAGGTCGCGCTTAAAATTTAGCTAGTGTCGGCGTATTAATAAAAAGGTAGATGAGAGACATAGAGAGAAGATCGCGACTTGTCAGGATATCCTAAAATGGGATATCCTCGGACTCAGAGGGAATCCTTTAACTGTGACCTGGCGTCGCAACACCCGACGCATATCCAGACAACGTGCTCGATGTCGTGATAACTCTCGCCACAAGCGCACAGACTACTCTCTGCAACCCCAATACGTCGGAAATGTACATGAAACCATCCCCCTTAACCAAGGCTTTGTCGATACTTTCGGATTATTAAAATATAGCTATCGTCCATTGCTCCACGAGGTTTGCCAGTTGCTGAGTATCAAATGACTACAGATACTGGAATATTCATTAAAGCAAATTGGTCTTTCGTAGATGTCACCATCTAATACGCTCACTGTTGCTAAATAGTCGGCCTTTTCATTACCCGGCGTGGAGAAATGAGAAGGGGTGCAAACAAAGCTAAACCGGCAAGATTTTTCAGTACGCATGGACTCCCGTATCTTCCCCGGAAAATACTGTAATTACTACGCACGAACGAATTACGCTTGTATGAAGTGGTGACATATTCATTGAAGATACCGAATCAAGTGGACCCATCGAAATTTGATCCGTCGCGTCAGTGCAGAACATTTTGTCACAGTTGATTTCTCGAAATATTTAATAAAATATATTGGGGATCACTTGCGGGCGTATATAAACCGGGAGTTGAATCAGAAGTAACAGACACGGTCGGGATTATACGAAAAAGGATTGATGCTCTGTTCAATGTAGTCGACGTACAAGGCCTTAAATCAGGTTTTAGAATTAAGCTTGATGATCCTCTCGAAGTTTTCAAACTCCAACGGGTTGAACATATCGCATCCGATGATCAATCGACATGGGAGTTCCCAAAATCTATTTTTCAGTGGGAGAACACCCGCCACCGATTCCCATCGTATGGGTTGAGTGCATACAATCCAAGGCTGGTTTTTCTGGTTTTGAAGTGGCGATGGCACTCACTTGCTCCAGTCATAAGGGATAATATTACCCTCGCGGAACTTGTTAAATAAATTCAACAAATTAAATTTGCAGTGTCAGGTAGTTTCTTTAGCAAGTTGTATTTGATTCTGTTTAACCCTAGCACGTTATTTTTGCATGATAAGATAGCAAGTGAGAGCTCATCAATCGAAAACGGTGTTTCGTTTGCTGCAACGTGAGGAGACGCGGCGCGGCACGTTTCCTGTACCAGGACAGATCTTTTAGGCGAAAGCGACTATCCAGCGGTTTGAAGATTCCACGTTCTCGTTGCTACTGTTTCGTTTACGCATACGTCGAGCCATACTCAGAAAAGTGCTCATCGCTGTTTCTATCGTCAAACCGTTGACGAACCGGAGCCAATAACTGCATTTTTGGCTTTCATTTGTAATTCATTCGCGTTTCTAAAGACACATACTGTCGATTGCTAGCAGGTCGTCCCGGAAGGTCCCCTACGCAGTAGACTTCTGCATGTACAGCTCTGAGCATTCTTTGTCCCACCACGAAGTGGGAGACCGTCCGAGGGTGTCCGCGCCGGGTACTGGTTTAGTATGAGCTTAATTCGCGTTGTTGATAATTAAGCAAGCCAAAAACCTGAACTCTTCCTCCATTTATTTCATACCTAAAACTGTTTTGAAAAAGGTGTGGCATTATAGTTGCCACTGTCCGGTAAAAACATTGCAAGAAACACTATTTCTGAAGAAAAGTATAGGGAGACACACAGCTTACGATAGCTTCCGTCATGCCAGTTTTTATGAAGATAATCATTTTTGTAAGGCCTAGTTTTACTGTTTTTAACTCCATCTCTGTGCAGGCCCGTGCGCAGAAAATTTTCCGGGGGAGGGGTAGATTTTATAAAAGCGAAAGGGGGAAACTGAAGATTTTTTTTAAAGTTTGGAGGACCAAGTCATTTGTAGCTTTCTAGGTGCTACTCCTTGTTGAGAATTCCTCGGCAGCGGAATTTCTCCCATTGCCGATGCTTGTTTTAATTAGCATTTAGCTCTTAGGTACTCCGACCGAAATTTTATGGGTCCAAACAGCTCGCTGTATAATTTTTCCTGATTATGAAGGTAGGTTTTCCATGGTGTAGCGGCTGCCCTGGGTACATACCTAGTGGTCGTTGCGAATATTCAACACCTTGCTGATCACTGCATGAGAGGGTCAAGTAGGGGAGAATAGGTTTTATCTAACGCATTCTTACTACACGAACGCCCTTGCGAAGTCCTGGGAAGAAGTTCCTCCAAGTATCTTCCTTAACAGTATTCACCTCTCCGAATATTGACATGAGTTGTTTGATATCGATGGAACTAGTACGTGGTGCTAGGTCATGTAGCTTTATTTCAATACTGTCAACGTCTATATACGTTGGGATACTGTGTAATATGTAATTACATTCGACGACATGCTTTAAGCCGTTCTGCGAAGCAAATGATTCTGATTGACTAATATTATTGAACATAATCAGTACCGCATGACGTAAATTGTGGAATTGCAACTTCTGCTATGTTGAGCTTCAAGTTCACCTTAAACATTTGCTCCACTTCGCATATCCATGCTCTTACCGGACATTTTGAGTAGTCAACAGCAACAGGATATAAACTGGCTTTGCATTGTCACTCATTGTTTGTTTACGCTTCACACACTAGGTAGAAGGAATCAATTTTTGCTTTTGCTAATAGACAAAGCGGTGCACGGGTAAATTTGATTAGTTGCCGTGCTATAGTAGTGATGCGATTTCTAGCTTCTGAACTGAGCAAAATGAGAAACCGTACTGATATTCTGAGATATGTTTAAGATATGAGATTGAGAAGGTAGGTTTTGGTGAACATTTGCAGTGCTGAAAAAAATAATAAATTTCTGAGATTAATTTCACCATTGCACCTTAAAATCATTTAAACATTTTTATTAAAAAAAAATCTAAGCAGTTAGGTTTTACCAAAGTTGTAATCCACATTGTGGACAAACTTTTTATAGGGTTGGTTTTTCAGTTTAAGTAATACCGATCTGAAAAAGATTTGTTAATAAAGCATCTATAAATGAAGGGTGTACGGAATCAAATTGCATCATGAACGTTTTCAAATTTTCAGCCAAGAAAATATGTAAAACATTGTTAAAGTTTTCCCATGTTCGTTATATTCAAGTTCTTTATCCAAATGCACGTATCTTTCTTTTAACACTGCTTATAAAATCTTGTACAATGTTTGGATCAACTTATTTTTGTGTGGAAATCAATATTTTCCTTATTTATATTCGTAAATCGCTACGAATTAGTGTCGCACAGACAATTTTCATAAAATATACGAATTTTTCGTACATATGATGAATAGTTCTATTGAAACACTTTTATTTTTTATTAGGAGTTCTTCCTAAAAACCACGAAACGATTTTCGTTGGTTTATTAGGTAATGGCTTCATTAGGAAAGTCTTTATAATATTTACGAGCACCATTCGTCAAACCGTCAACGTCAACCGAGCTGCAATAAATGTAGAATATTGTGTCTTTATTGACGTCAGATAATTGTGCAATCACTACTGGAACTTACACACAGAAAAAAATGTTGGTAAAAATAAGAGTTTTTTCTCTCTTAGCAAAAAACAACTTACGCATACTCTTAGTTTGAAAATAAAACTTTTATTTTGATTAGTATTCTTCATTATCTTAAAACGAAAACTTTTGTTTTGATTATTACTCTTGATTAATTTAAAAGCTTTACTTTCAATCTAAAAGTAGGACTTGGTTGTTTTTTGCTAAGAGCGGAACACTGTTACTTTTACCAATATTTTTTCAGTGTATATAATCAACACATATTGAACTGATTTTAACTAAAATTTAATAGAAAATGACTTATGGATAAAAAATTACAGCAATTTGAAAGTGGTAAACTTTGATTACGTGCACCCTTTATGTACAACCATTAATTTGTTTAGCGAAGACAGGCGGTGGTCAGCTATTTTCGTCCGCGTCCCTTTATCACCTATTTTTGTAAAGTGGTTCATCAGCAGTGCTATCTTTGAAAATGAACCACCTTGGTTATGCAACTATTTTTTTCCGATCGTTTTTTAATGCAAGTAATTAACCAGTCTTCATTTCGTTATATTCTGAATTGCATATATTGTTTAGCATGTAATTTGAAATGTTCTTTGATTTGATGGTATTGTACACACTTAATTTGAATTACTGATTACAGTAAAATTTTACTGGGGTTTTGAACAGCAAACCGTTCGGTAATCAATTCAGTAAAACAAGTCGGTTACCGAACTCTCCGTAATCCGTTCTATCCAAACGTCAAAAAATACTGGTCAGTCAGCAGGTTCCTCTGAAAATGGCGACTTGATAGATGATCAGTCAGTATTTTACTCGATAATGTTTATGTACCGAAAAAACAGAAGTGCTGATAAATTCAGTTAAAAATATTGCGGGTTTCAGCAAATTATTCGAAAAATTACTGAAAATCGCTAAAAAATGAAAATTTTACCGCAATTTTTTAAACAATTTGCTGACAGCTCCATAAAAATATTACTTCACTGAGCAAGTCGGCAAAATAAATTACTGAACAACTTTTGGCTGACTTAGTATGTATCCGCCGGTTGATGCCAATCGAGCTGACATTTCTTTAGACTGAGCAAACTAATTTATTTGATTGTTAAGTGTTTATTTGACCAACTAGGAAACGTCTTTAATGCACGTGGGGAATACGCATGGTCTTGTCTGAGTGAAAAATGACAATTCGCAAGAACAATTCAAAACCAATTACCAATTTGCGGCAATCTTTTCAGCACGAGGAACAAATGTTTTATTGCCATATATAATGGTTTACTTTTAGTCCATTAAATGGTCTACTATACTGAGCTAAGAATAAGTACATACTATTTGGAGATGGGGTGTGTTTGATTCGTGCATGATATTAATATCGTTTAGGAATGTAGCTTCGATATTTTTTCTGTTTCGCATCTTCATTGTAATATCGCAACGTTTACTCGAACGAGGTGTAAACTTTCATGTTATGGGATCTCAATATGCTTGTCATAATACCTATAAATGACCATTTATAAATTCTTCCACACTATTAGTGGGAAGAGCTACGACTAATAGTGACAGATAGTAAATGGGATGGGGAGCACGTCATGTGCTTTGACGCAATCGGCTGTTTTACGCACGATTGTACGACACATGTAAGAGATTCCATAGAACATGGACACTTTTGCGTGCAGCAGCAATATTGTGCTCCTACAAAAAAGGAAAGAGTGAAATCGTTTGGTTCGT
Organism: Topomyia yanbarensis; assembly: GCF_030247195.1. Lineage (NCBI taxonomy): Eukaryota > Metazoa > Arthropoda > Insecta > Diptera > Culicidae > Topomyia > Topomyia yanbarensis. Next base: position 75,333,821 of record NC_080672.1, read on the forward strand.
TTTAGACCAAGGGGATAAAGAGCGTAGTAATATGAGAGAAAGTTAGTTGGTATTGGAAAATCTTTGCGTGACATAATTTATGACCACAATACCACTTCTAAACTCATTGTTGATTTTATATTGTCGACAACATTCCCAACTGCCGGTTGTCCAGAGTTTAAGTTGTTTTCGATGAAACAAACTCTCGATTAACAGCTACGCAGAGTTTAAACGCCTTAACATCTAAAACATTTACGTATCCTACAGTCAATAAACTATTGAAATTTTTTATGCATGAAAATATATTCTCAGTTGCATGGCTTGCTTGAGGCGAATCCTGATTAACAGCCCACCCATTATCCAAACCGTCGTACTAATGGGAGTGTCACTGAGTCGGGGCCTTCGGTTAAGTAAGTACCACATCAACACATCCTTTCTGGTATCCCAAGTTACGGCAAAGATGGTCGTGGCCCGCAACGGTGGTTCTCAGGCGAAATTCTCGCTTTGACTGGATCAATTGCTATTCCCAAACAATGCTCCTCAAGTAGCTGGCTGGAAATGAGAGTCATCAGTTTGCAATCTACGAAGTATACTGTGCTTACGCAACGCAACGTAACCGTTAATTTGCTTAACGAAGACAGTGGAATTGACAAAAAATTCCTTAACTCTTTCATGCCCATCTTTTTTCTAACGTATAGAGGGTTTTAAATTTCTTAAAACTGTTAGGATCAAGCTACACGAAAAACTAGTTTTGATCAAGCTAGGTGCTTCTATTGCAGCGTTAGAAGCTGTTCAATTTTTTAATGCTCAATGACGGATTCCATGAGAAACCGGCCGACCGCAAAATATGACCATCGTCGATTCGAACGAAACTTTACATTTGTGTTCGGTTTATGAATCTCCATGATTTTTTCTGGCAATTTCAATATTATGATACAAGAGCAATTTTTCAAAAGGGCTTAGACGTTTCTACGTGCAATAATTTCAATTTTTTTTGATCGATTACACTATTTTATACAGTAAAACTATTTGAGAACGAAATACAGGCAATGAATACTTCTGCACGAAAAAAAACATACACTGAAAAAACTGTTGTCATTTTTCACAAAATCAAAAAAATTGATAAAAATTCAAATTGCAAAAAAAAACATTTTTTCTATTTTTTTATATTTTGTCAACAAAAATCTAAAGAGAAAAGGAACATTTTGAATGTAATTTCATGATGGAGAAATTATCATCAAAAAAGTTTTTATAACAATAACTTTATACATGTTTTTAAATTTCATACTAATTGACATACAAAACTGTAATTTTATTACAGAATATAATTCTTAGTATCATTTTAAATTAAAAGGCATTTAACAAATATCTTCCAAAATGCGACAGTTTTCGAGATATTTGGAATTTTGCTGTTATGAGAATTTTGATTTAAAATGGCGTTTGGAATCATATTTAAAAATAAAATTGTACTTTTGATTGCAAATATGTAGTATGAATTAAAAAAAATTGTCAAAAGTTGTTAGGAAAACTTTTTTATTTATCTATAATCCAAATACACTGAAAAAGCTTCTGTTACGTCTTTTAAAACGATAAACATTAGACTTTTGACAATTTATGATGGGGTAACGCGACTAACTTTTAAAAAGAACATAATTACATGAATTAATTGTTTTTGTTGGAGCAAAATTCCAAACATCTCGTAAACTGTCGCATTTTGGAAGATATTTGTTAAATGCATTTTGTTTTAAAATGATACTTAGAATTATATTCTGTAATAAAATTACAGTTTTGTATGTCAACTAGGATGAAATTTAAAAACATGTATAAAGTTATTGTTAGAAAAACTTTTTTGCTGTTAATTTCTCCATTATGAAATTCAAAATGTTTCCTTTCTATTTAGATTTTTGTTGACAAAATATAAAAAATTAGAAAAAATGTTTTTTTTGTAATTTAAATTTTTATCATAAATTTTTGTTTTTGTGAAAAATGACAACATTTTTTTCAGTGTATATTTTTTCGTGCAGAAGTATTCATTACCTATAACTCGTTCTCAGATAGTTTTACTGTATAAAATAGTGCAATCGAACAAAAAAAATTGGAATTATTGAACGTAGAATCGTTTAGGCCCTTTTAAAAAATTACGCTTGAGTCAAAATACTCTTATAGACTGTGGAAAAAGTTTAGTTTTCCATGCCGGTTGAACCTGTAAAGTTTTATCGGAATCTGAGATGGTCGGACACGGTTTTAGAGATTTTCGGACGGACCTTCGTGGAATTCCTCTAATGCGATTCCCCTAGAATGTTTACAATAATCCATTTGCTGAGAAAAGCAAGTTGAAGACAGTCTAAATTGATAAATTTTATAAATTTTCAATAATAATTCAAGGCGACTAGGCCGGATTCTCAGTAAATAACATGCTGGTATAAAAATATAGGTGGGTAAACTCTGCGACTTAACCAGAGTATCTTCAACAGAAACGCATAAACTACCAGTCACAGCTCCTAATAAATATCTTTTTAGTATATCAATTTTAATTTACAGTCTCCTTAGTAAATGCTACGTCCGTCGCTTTTGAATACCTGGTTTCGAATGATTGCACAAATATTTACATGAAATTAACGACAACCCGAACAAACTTCGATCGGATGTTTTGAAAAATATTGTTTTCGGTGTTTATGCAAGTTTCCAACGGGACTGAATGTAAATGTAATTGTTGATGAAGGAACAACCATTCAAATAAATTGTTAATATGGTTTTATGCTAGCTCTGATTTCCGTTATTGTCACGTACAGAATGAATCGCCCAGCAGAAGAAACATTTTCCAATAGGCGTTTCGGTAGCACGAAACGAAACGAAACAAATACAGCAGCATCAGTAAACTGTCTTTGTGTGCAGACACTACAAGCAAATTTGCAGTGAACTTATATTTAAAATTTCACATAATTTAGGCTTTGTCCAAAATATACTGGAAAATTACGATTTTTTCTGAGCTGCTTTCCATTTTTTTTCTGAAAATCAATTTTTGGCGTTATTTATAGAAATCATAGATATTGTGTAGTTTAATACAACATTAGTGAAGCTTTTACCGACTGATCGCAACAAAAATTGTGTGATCCCGTACAGCACAATGAAAGTTATTAATGGTAAAACAATCATACACGTTTTTCAAACTTTTGGGAAGGTGTCCTATATACAAAAGTATGTCAATGAAATGAAAACTTTGTTAATAATTTCTGAAATATAATATAGTATATTAACCAATTAATTTACAAAATATTATGGGAGGGAAATGCAATCATTTTTTCTTTTGCAACACTCTCTGGCTGCCTTGCCCGTACCACTCCCTGGAACCGCCAGTGCCATTCCATCGTTCAACAAGGATAGATCTCATTAAAATATTCGTGATAGTAGATCATTATTTTTCCGCGGCAGGCGTGGGCAACCTAGGAAATACCAGTGACGGTGAAGAGTTGTACACCTTGCCAACATCCGTTAGGTATGCTGTGAACGGTGTAAATGTTGACGTAACAGGGTCTTTAAACATATGCGGTTTTTGATCTTTTCCGATGTAACTGTCATTAAATATACGTAGTCGAATTTTTTTATCGCATTTCGGGGAATAAGATAATGAATAAAAATTATTTTATAAAATTGAATTAATAGGGCTACAACTTCCATTCAATTCCTTGATTTCTGTTTTTTGTCAAATATGCTACCCATGTGGCTAAAACCATTCTCAAATAGAGACGTGCTTACATTTTCGTAGAAGTTTGACGGGTTGGACTTAAATATTTTGTTATATTTTCATACAAAAAATCATTCATTTCGAAATGCGTAATGCCATTCCCGACTTGCAACACCCACTTACTCTTTCTGTTGGTGCCTTTCTATCGCGCGAAACAAGGAATACGCGTTCCATGTACAATTAAATTACAACACATCTCAATTATCCGAAATTCAACTGCGTTTAAATTTATCTTCAATCGGCTATTTCTCGGAAAAATTCCCAACTTGCTCACTCCTCTCGATGTGCACTGGACATAAACAGAAACAAACGCATACACCATAAAAACACACACACTTGTTGCATCCAGGACAGAAAAATCGCCCTGCGCAATCACGATTCAAATTTGAATCGAGTGCAATTTTCTCGTGAAATAGAGTGATGATGTAGGACGAAAACTGTCTGACGATGCAATGCGATGGCTTCGCGGCATGCGGCAGTTTCTGCGAATGCATTTTTCCTTTCGACCACCAGAGTGCAGCTCAGCAATTCGTTACGCCTTAGCCAGCGTTGTTTGAAGCTAAAAATAAAGCCATTTCATTATTCTATCCTACATGATGCGGGCGAATTGCTTTTCTGGGGACCCCGGCAGTTCAAAGGAAGGATGCCGCCGAAGGTAGATTGGTGAAAATATTTAGTGATAATTTTTCAAATTTCAAACTTCAATCAGCTTTCATGCGTTTCTGAGAGTACGAAGTGGCACGTAACATAAATTAGAGGTGATAGATGGCGAGCGTATGAGATCGATCAAAAAGCTGACGATGTGGAAAACTGACGTGATAAGTGGAAAAGTGTGAATACAGCGGCGACTGGTGTAAACAGATTAATTAGTGTGGTGGTGGCGTGGCTACAGAGTCTGGCATTAGCAACTTCGGTGACGTTCGTGACGAGTGGGTGAGAAAAACCTTGTGAGGTGATCGACGGGATTGCCAGCGCTCCGACGAGATCGCTGGCGCAACGTTAAGGAACAGGAATTCAACGGAAATTTTACGACATCTAGAAAAACGGAAGAGTGAATAGAGTGAAAATGGATACCAGGCAAAGCAGCAGTTGTATATTGTATAAAATTGGACTGCTTCTGCTACTTGTTCAAGGTAATTTAAAGTCTTACATATCAGATAGGGTGATGAGCCTATTTGCGCCATGTTTCTATTATCACCCTACCCATTTGAAGCCGTTGGTTAGAGCAGTGTCTACCATCTTTGTTCAACGCATTGAGTCAAATGGTAGCGCAACAATAGGGGCACTCGATTCGAGTTTTCATTGTGCTCAAACACGAGTATTTTACTGTTTTCAACGTAATTGTGTTATTATATTGGTTCTTAACAACGAAGCAAAGCGGTTGATGTAAATTTTTACGCATTCCATTGATTGTAAGGCAAGAAATTACCGAATTAGTGAGGCACCTTGCTTAGTATGGTGAAAATAGGCTCATCATCCTACATATAAATATACAAAAAATACTGTGATGGAATTTCGCACGCTGTCGTTTTTATGAGATTTTCATGTTATTCGTTAAAAGTTCAGCTGAAAGTTGAAATTTGAAACTGTTATAGCGGTAAGCTTGAAGCTAGCTGGTACCGGCACACTGTATTATCTTTGATTTTAGGCCTGAGTTCAATCAGGTCTAAGATGTCAGTACCTGTCACTGCAGAAATGGCTGCATTCTGCAGCAAAATGAAAACAGTGTAAAAGGCCGCTATGTTCCTCTTGCATACATTTCAATAATTTGAATCAACTTTTCGACCTTTATGTGCAATATTTTGGCCCATGTTGCACACAAACCATATGAGGGCAAGTAAGCAAGTTTTATCCCGTACGAAAAACAGCTATAATCGAGTTTTAAATGATATTTTTTGATACTCTTTATGGTCCTGCACAGAATGTGCTACACGCTCATTTCAAAACGCCACATCGAAGAGTTATATTGCAGGTCAGCAGAGGTCGAATCATGTTTAAACAAACCGTTGAACGAAATTTTATAATCGGATTCAGAAAAGCATTAAATTCAAATTGTTTTCGTTTGTTAGTTTATCGATGGATATCAAAATGCCCACATTTTTTAGTTATTTTAACAAGACGAATAAAAAGAAAAGAATAAGAAATCACATTTTCTCACAAAGAACACAATTAGCAAGTGGAAGTTTATTTATATTTTTACTGCCTTCGAAAGAGTCCAAACTAAGATTAAATAAAAGATTGTAAATAAAGCCATGGCATATAACCTAAGTAACACTTTTAAATAAGACGGCAAACAATCTGTCACAAATATTCTCATTTTGATCGTTATTTAAATGATATCGAAGCTTGCTTATATTGTTTCATTATTTATAATTTTCCCCCAGATCTTGGACGAACAGATATGCACAGGGTATGAAAGAGTTGTGAAAATTTAGACTAGACAGATGACTTGGCAAAATGACGCAAAAAGTTGAATACGGTAGAATCGCCTAAATCGTGTCGGAACTTAAGGGGGTTGTGTAAGGTACTATCGACAGAAAATTAGATTCTTAAATTTTTTTCGATGCATTGTTTGTCTATTCAGTCAGGTGCCACGTTGAAAACTGGTTTTGCGGTGCGCATCATAACTAAAAATCTACTGCACCAATCGTTGAGATATTTGTGCTGTTGTCTTTCACATCATTCCACAAGTAACTAAGGGAGCTTTTATTTTTTGGTCGATTTTCGAATTTTTCGCAGCACTTTAAGCCAAAGTCCGATTAGTGCTAAAAATGATAAACATGCTATTGTAAAAACAATAATATTAAGAATTTTGCAAAAAGCTCTTGTAGTTACCTGGGCAATGATGTGAAGAAGAAGAACTGTGCAAAATTCAGAACGATTGGTCCAGGAAATTCTAAATTATGGTTTACACCGCATTTTGTGGAGGTGCTTCCTTAAGATTCACTGTCTGCATCCAGTGTCAGGTTAAATTTGTAAAGTTATAATTGTCAATTCATTATAAGACAGATTGCAGACTATAGGAAGTAAATAATTGTAATTTATAATTATGTAACCGGGATTTGAAACTTTCTCAATTTTTACATGACGTCAGCAAAATTTCGTTGAATTGAACGTTTTAGCAAATCAAAGATGTTGAAAGCTCTGCAATTCGGATTTAACTCATTTGACAGATTTACTTCGCTGAAAATCAGCTTTTGAAATCGTCAAATTCTCAGCTCAATTACTGAACTTTTGGTATTTCAGGCTTGATTAAGCTCAAGCTCAAGGTCAGGCTTGATTAGGTAATCGTGCTGATAATTTGAATTACGTCATTTTCAGCAAAGTAGGTCTGCCAAATTCTATAGGCATGGTTAGTGGAGTAGTTGGGTAGGACTGTATAATAAGCCCCACCAGGCTAAAATGTCAAATTTCTATTCCAAGGACTACATAATTATCTGAAGCAAATAAATAATTGTACTTGGTATTTTTCATGTGCTGCAGAACAGCAGCTAACACAAACGTTTCAAAAGCATTCGTAACCGAGCGCTCGTTCGTTGCACGCGCGCATTGTTTGGTGTAACATTACCTTGAGTTAGGCGATATCGGTGAAGGTGTTTATCCCAGCAAGGGCTGGAGTATAAACATTATAAACAATAAATTGTGTCAGGCAGTGCAGTGTAGTGCGGTGCTAAACAGTTTTCTTACCAGAAAGACCGCTTTGTTTAGACGAGCTATACCAGCTCTCTACTGTGTGAAGGTCACGCGGGTGACAGATAAAATAAACGAAGGATCAATCCACCTACCAGCTCGTCAGGAACCAACTGGTGAAGCGTTCCGTTTTTACTTTTCTTATCGTTGTTTTCATTGTTTTTATATTTTTTAAATTTTGGTTTAAGTTAAATAGTGCGGTCGAGCGTGTTGCTCCCACAACAAAATGGATCAAGGAGAAGGATCTTCCTCCAAAGATGAATCTTTTGGGGAAGAGGGACACCTATTTAATTCGGAGACAGAAGATCCACCTTCCTCACTTCCTCCCAATGTCTCACAGCCTCTCCGAGTCAAGATTTACCAGGATGGATCCGCTGGTCCTTGGGTGGTATGCTTTCTGCCCAAAAATCAACCGTTGAACAGCATAACTGCAGCGCGGGAGCTGACAATACGTTACTCGCCCGTAACCGGGATTAAAAAGGTTCAGTCAGATAAACTGAGCGCAGTCGTTACTGACTTGAAACAGGCCAATTATATCGTTAGCAATAGCCTCTTTACGATGGAGTATCGGGTCTACATTCCCTCTCGTGATGTGGAGATTAACGGTGTGGTAAGTGATGCGGGTCTAATTATCGATGATCTGATGAATGATGAAGATGGCCGCTTTAAGGACCCTAACATTCAATCAGTTAAGATTTTGGAGTGCAAGCAATTGCACTCAAAGTCCATCAAAGATGCTATCAATCAGACTCGTTTCGCGTAATCTTCGCCGTATCTGCACTTCCGAGCTACGTTGAAGTGGGAGGAGCTCGTCTTCCTGTGCGTCTGTTTGTACCGCGGGTCATGAATTGTTCCACTTGCAAGCAGCTAGGTCATACGGCCACCTAGTGTAGCAACAAGCAACGGTGCGGCAAATATGGGGAACGCCATGCAGATGATTCTTGCAGTAGGCCCGCTGAGAAGTGTGTTTACTGTGGGGAGAATCCGCATGCACTTCTGACATGCCCAACATACAAACTTTTAACTGGAGTCGACTGTTTCCAATTTTTAGGTTAGGCTTTGCAGTCTAATTTTTAAGCAAAAACAAACTATTTTGTCTTCGTCCCGATGAAGACAAAATAGTTTGTTTTTGCTTAAAAATTGGACTGCAAAGCCATACACCTAACCAACATACAAACTTCGAATAAACTGAAGCGTTCCGCCAAAGATCGCTCTAGACACTCTTACGAAGAAATGCTTACAAGAACTGTTCCATATTTAAGGTCTTTTCAAGGGGCTATGTGGTGTTTGAACCCATGAGTATTTGCTCGGTTAACGCCTCTAACGACACTTGTGAGGGGCATTCTTTGGCTCCACTTGGAAACACTAGGAAAAGACCTAATCCAAGCTGACCCGAACTTCCACGTAAGGGTCTTAGATTGTCCCAAACAAGGGTACGAAATAAAAATAATCCATCAACTGGAAGTTCTGCTATAAATCCGAAGATAATACCTCCTGGTTTTGGGAAATTGAGATACAACCAGGAGTTCCCAGCACTCCCCGGGGCAACAAAAATCCCAAGTGATCCCATTTTACAGTCAGAAACTCAACCTAACACGGGATTCCTTAAATTTTTTGACATTGTGGAGTGGATATTTACAGCTTTCAACTTTACCGTTCCTCTGAAAAGTTTGCTGGTTGCTATTGTACCAACAGTAAGAACATTTTTAAAACAGTTTACTGAACAATGGCCACTCCTTGCAGCGATCGTATCATTCGATGGCTAACTTATTGAACAGAATCACGGATCTGATCACTGTCTTGCAGTGGAACTGCAGAAGTATTATCTCCGAAATTGATTCATTAAAACACCTGCTAGATTACAATAATAGTGATGCACTTTCCCTATGTGAAACATGGCTTACTTCTAATATAAACCTCAATTTCCACGATTTTAACATTATCTGCTTGGATCGAGAAGACTCATATGGAGGGGTACTTTTAGGGATCAGAAAGTGCTACTCAAACAAATGATTCAAAAGAGGTAAGTTTCCATTATTTTTCTATAAGCATTTGATTTAATTTGAAATGGTCAGATTTAGCTGAACTGTCTGACTACTAAATATAATGTCAGTCCTTGGAGTGGCCAGCGACTAACAAACAACTCCATAACGTTCTCTATAATATGCACCTTTATTAGCAAAATAACGTTTTAGCCAATTATGAATCTTAAATAATTCTAATTTTACTTTGTTTAAGCTAAATCGAGTATTCCAAAATTGTTTTAAAAGATAAATACGTCAGACCAGGCATTGCATTTATCGCTCATATGAGTAAATGTGTCCGGATAATTTGCTACTGCGACAATAAAAACTCACATTTCCACACGAGAAGTTATTGGCACTCACACAACTCCTCCGGATAAATACAACGTGTTATTTCTCTGGATAAAGAAAACCGCCGGAGAATGAGCGAATGAGTTTATCATGGTATCCTTTTTGCGTTCGCTGCCTTGATGTCGCTATTCCAAAACACGAAAAAACAAGTTATACTTCTGTCATACTTCTTTGACGCTTTTCTTTGAAATTAAGTGTACATTCTGACGCTTTCATTGATTTCCACGAAATTAAAATATTGTCACCTTCTCCGGTGAGAAGGTAAAAATCAAATAAATTTTATCCGGAAAATTTATTCTCACACTATTTGTGAAGACGGAGAATTTCGCGACTCATCTTATCTCGGAAAAGTTGGACATCGGATAAGCCTCTTCTCGCGTGAGTGAGAGCGAATTACAATGCCTGCATCAGACGATTAAATGGCGTAAACAGTAAATTTTCATTGCCGATATTGCCGATCAGAACGCAGTAATGCAAATGGCAGCATCATGTTACCAGAAGAAGACAAAAACATGCAAAAATTTGTCATGCTCCTCTTGCGCACATTTCGTTGTTTTCAATTCTCTTTTCGGCTTTCTTCTGCAAAAATATGGCTCTCTTTGCTCGCAATAAAGATGACAATAAGGAAGCCAGTTTGATCAGGTAGGAAAGACAAGCACCGTCGAACTATATCTACGCGCATTTTCGATTTCCTCGTTCTTTCCTTCACTCTACACGCTTGATTCCAATTGCACATCAAAGGGTTACAGTAGAGCATGTTTGGATAAATTGAATCGATTCGAATTCATATTCAGATCGAAGTTGTTTTTGAGAATTGCAAACAGAACTGCAATAATAATTGTCTTGATTCTTTTCTTTTTGCACATCGCTTTGAGAACAAGTAACATATTTTCACGAATTATTGCCTATATATCTATCGTATCACACAGCAAAGAAAATAAATAACGATAGAAAATTAGTTTTTTTTTCTAGGGGATAGATCCAAATAGATGAAAATCGGATATGAATAGTAAAATTCAGTATTTTATGAGTTTTCTTATTTACACTCCTGGTTAACAAATCGAATTATCAATTGAATGTTAACAGCTGATAATTAGCTCCGCAAATACCCTAAGCTAAGATTAAATATCAGATTTTAAATATGTGCATTGTTCCAATAAGAACAAGCTCTCATAAAACATCTAAATGCAAATTATTTTGAAATTAATCGCGAATGCAACGGTAATCAATATATTGGTTTCAATTGCTGGCATATGCTTCAATAGTTCTGAATCACCGGTACATATATCTACTCTACTTATCTACTTTTCAAAAATATACCTTGAGCGGCGAATCAGAAAATATTACGACATACTAACCCGTCAGATTAATATATTAATTAACTCTTGAAATAATTAAACAGATATAAGATTCTGTCAGTTGTCGTAATTTTAAGTTTGTTCAAAGGGGAATTGTTTATAAATGGCACAAATAGTTACTGGGTGTTCGTAAAAATATATTGCTAGGATGCTGAAAACTTCAATTTCTGTTTTAATGTACTTATTATTTTATTCATAAATTCGTAGAAATTTTATTAGCAAATAAAATCTTTCCAATCTGCATTGATGCATTACAGAAATACATCTATATTCTCTGTCTGTCACAGTGCAAACAAAAATATGAAATATAACACTTGTGAATTTAAAATGGTCATTCTGCCAAAGTTTAATTTTTTGTTTGACCTTTGTTTACTTTTTATTTAAACCTTGCTGAAAAAACGCTTTTAATCCACCTAACAGTGTGATGAGACATTTCTTATAACTCTTATCACTCTCTTCGGATATTATATCGTTTGAGAACATTTAGAACTTGATGTTTCGCGATGTTTTTGATAACACATACTACATGGGATAGTGGCAGGACTCAGAGAATCGCTCAAATCAGCATAGGACAACATCAGTGCTAGAAATCTCAAACCAAATCAATGGGAAAGCGAAAAAATGGCCCATGGACAAGAATTATCGTTAATGCTCTGTTAATAAAATATCTAAATTGTGGTGGGAAAACTGAATTTTCCTAAAGGGGTTATTTATTTATCATTCGCATGTATGAAAAAAGCCTTATGTTTACATTTGTGAGTATCGCCCCTTTCACAAAAAAGCGTTGAAATGAAATCGCAGCTCCTGATGTCACGCTATCTCTGAAGTGCATGCGTGCATAGTTCCAAATTTTACTTCGACATCGACTTTTTCTAAAGGTGACTTCCCAGTAGTATCCTTGATTTGAATTATTATCGCTAATCCTAATGCCAAAGAACAAATAAAAACCTCTCGAAAACGAACCGTTTGGGGAAATCATCATCATTACTGGAATTTTCATTTTCACGAAACTTTTCGATAGCCTTCCGTCACTTGCGTTAATGCACTGGGTGCACAGTGCTCCGAAAATCTAGCGAAATCGTCTTAGGGCACCAGCGGGTCTAATTCAGAGCTATCTGCGCGGCGAGTTAAATCTGTAAAACTAAAAATTATTTTCTATTCCATAATTTTCATTTCAGCAATTCGAGAGATCGTGCTCACCGCAAGCCATGAAAAATAGACTACGTTGTGAAGCGACGGTCACTATTTATTAAAAAATCACGGTTAAATAAAAAATTAAACTATTAAAAAATTTCAAATAGTTTATAATTTTCACAAACTTATTAGGAAAAATTGTTTAATAAGCTTTCGTAATATTGTGTAGGAAAAAAGCTGAAAATTTCAGTATTTTCTCTATCTGCAACGAAACGGTATACGAATTGGAATAGGTTCGCCAAATTTTGGAAGAAGTCTATAAAATAACCCCTTGAAAGCTACTTAAAAATTGTTGTAGTTCGATGCAATAAAAAAAACATATTTGGCAATTCATATTTGGCTGATAAAATTGGGGTGTCAATGTATTATAATAGATATTCAGCGTTCGAAGAAGTTTCTGTGAACGAGTGTAGAACGACTTTGTTTCTACTTACTTGAAGTCAGCGGCGTAGCCAGAAATTCGGTTTGGTGGGGGTTTGGTGAAAATCGATCTTACTGTCCAAACGGCATAATTCCGAAACCATAATTTTTGAAGTTTTAAAATTATGCAGAATTATTTTACAGAAAATAGTAACAAGGTTCGTATCTTTAGCGAATTTGTTGAGACTTTATTGTAGTCATGAATATTAACCTGAGAAAATTCACCATACATACTTCTTGGACGATATACCGTCAAAATTATTTTATCAAATAATGCGCTGTTTAACGTTTGTAAAACTCATCGAAGATACTAAACCTCCGAAATTTGCGGTTTCAAAATGATGTTATCTTGACCTTAAATTACTGTTTTTAAACATTTGACCTATACATACAATTGGTCATACAACAAAAATCAAATGCTCATCAAAATCGATCAGAACCTGCTAGAGTCGAATGTAAATCGTAATTTTTCATAAATTTCTCTCTACATTCGGAAAGTGTTATCCTCGTTATTAATCATATTACGTTTTCGTCTCAACTCGACACATTCCCAAAATAAAAACCTGTTTTAATCCATCTAGTGGTGCAATTGTGCTTGTCTTATTTGTCCAGACTACGATTCCATGGCTGGTTATGTTCAATACAATGGTGGAAATGAATATTACATGTTCAGTACGATTTGCACATACATACAATGGATCGACAGCCACGATCTTGAGATACTATGTGATACTGAAACATCGCTTGAAACCAGCGGCGGCTCATGGAGAAAGATCCGGGAGGTCCAGGTCCTGCCGAAAATTTTCAACTTGTTAAGAAATTTTAAATAAGTTTTAATTTTAAAGTAGCAACCCCTCACTGCATACTCTCTCTGGGCCGGTATGATTAACGATTTTTAGAGTGATTGCATAACCTTTCTATATGAGAAAGGCAAAAATGTACCAAAGTCCAAAGAAGTCAATTTTTGTCAAACATCTCAATGTTTCATGCATTTTAAAGTCATTTGGCATCGAAAATACAAATTTGATTTTGAAAATTTTTATTTCAGATTATATGGGAATTTGCTGTGTGATTGCACTCTTCAACTCGTAACTCCGGAACCGGAAGTCCAATCAATAAAAAATTCAATAGCAGCCGATGGGAAGGTTGTACCTTTCATTTGAGACTAACTTTGTGCAAATCGGTCCAGCCATCTCTGAGAAACAGAGGTCACATTTTTTTTCCACATACACACATACACACACAGACATTTTCCGATCTCGACGAACTCAGTCGATTGGCATATGACACTCGGCTCTCCGGGTCGGGATTAGATTGACGAATTTTAGAGTGAATGAGAAAGGCAAAAACATTTTTAGCAAATGTTGAAAGTTATGCATTTTTTGGTGAGCAGTTCTATGTTTCATAGACATTAAATCAATTTTAACTTCGCTTCCTATTAAATAAAGACCCTTATTATAGTACATCTCTACAAAAGCGAGTTCAATTTGAAAAGAAATCTGAGGATTATGATTGATTACAGAACTCTGGAATTTTCTAATGGAATGTTTTCAGGCAGGAATTTGATATTGATGCAATTAGACAACTGTGAAATCAAGACCAATAGATCAGTTACATATCAGGACCCCATTCCGACAATTTATCAAAAGTCCTAATGATGTTAACAACAACAGGTTATCAATCTACGGATCAGATAATTGTTATTGTAATATTGAATTAAATCAGTCTGCATCAATAAATTTTCAGCTTCAATCCAATATTTTTTGGGTGTTGTGGGGGGGGGGGGGGTGTTGTATGGTGTTAAACCCCAAAACCTCCTCTTGGCTACGCCGTTGCTTGGAGTTATTTTTTTCGCTTTTCATTTTCCGATATGTTTCAGATGGATCCGATGGTTATAAGTTAGAAAAATTGCAGTCAGAAGGTTCGCACAAATGAACATTTTTGTACTGATAAGTTATCAAGTTCCTTCCAGACAACTTGGAAGTGTTCGGTGATTATTTCTATCGGTTGTAGATAGTAAAATAAAATACAAAATTCGTTTTATCGAAATAATGTTTGGCTTATTTCAATGGATTATTACTATATTGAACAATAAATAGGCGAGAAAGAGTAATCAACAAACAACAAGCCATAACTTTTAAAGTATTCAAAATAGATATTTAAAGTCTTAAGTAAAGTTATTCGCAAAAGTAAGAGCTACAAATTTTCTGAAGACATCATTTCGATATAATCACTTCCAAGAAAATTTGTGCAAATATCTCACTCATAGGGGGATTAATCAGCAAAAGCACAATTCCAAAAGAAAGACCATATTACCTCCATTAAATTCTCTGAAGATACTATTGACCTAAAATAAGCCGTTTTGGCGTTAATAATAGATTATATGTTTTTGGTCATATTTCTGGCAATGGGAAATGATAAAAATCTTTCGTCCGAATTTAATGTTAAATATCTATTTTGATAATAGTCCGATTTCTACAATCTATAGCTTGTTCGAAAGGTATTCGTTAAATCTGTCTTAAAATATATAAATTGTTAATCTATATTGTCAATTTCGGCAGATAATTTAAAAAAACTGCAAAAAACGCCATTTTTACGCATTCAAACATTCATATCTTGGAAACTAACTATCAGAATCAAAAACAAATTAATAGCGTTCATACTGTTTTTTAGTTCTTTCATTTAAAATTGGTTTGGATAAGATCGGTTCAGCCATTGCTGAGAAACACGAATGAGAATTTGTCCGTTACATACACACACACAGACACACACACACACACAGACATTGTCCCAAATCGTCGAGCTGAGTCGATTGGTATATAAGACTCGGCCCTCCGGGCCTCGGAAAAAATCTTGAAAGTTTGAGCGAATTCTATACATTTCTTTTATAAGAAATGTAAAAACGTGTACAGTTTTAATTCGCAGAGTGTGATCTTTATAATTGGTATCGTGTCATTCTACATTTTTAGTTCATTTTGCATTAAAATTGAAATATTTCAAATAATTTTTCAATGAAAGTTTAAAATAACTATCATAGCACCAGTTACAACCGATGGTTCAACCACCTCAAACTCGACGAGCTTGTATTCGAACTGAATGAAATCATGCATATGTACACCAATTTATTTTCATTTGTGCTTTGAATATTAATAATATCACTACAAAATGATGTACATCATCGACCAACACAGAAACAAATATTTTGCAATTTTAAATTTATTTTCATGCACATATTTGGAGCATGATTATAAATGTAAAACTAAGTTCCAACACAAATACACACAACTTGTCGAACCTTCTTCAACGAATTTTAGTACAATTTTACACGTTGATTGAAAATTACAGTTTCATTAAACTGGACAGCAATGCACTTTAATGTGTTTTTAATCCAACATTGCTGTGAAAAAATTGACATGTAATATTACACGAATGAAAATGTAAAATCGTATGGTTTTTAATGCTCCAATTGAGTGCATCGAATTCAACTTAATTTTCAATCAAATTTTTGATTCCAGTTTTGTATATTTACATTCGTATTGATTTACATGTCGTTCAAATTTCATTATTTTTTGGAGTGAACTATCAACTATCCGGCAAAGTTAAAGTTCTGAGTTCAGAAACATGTCGGCTATAAGTTGACAAATTTGTTCTCACACGCTATGGAACGAAACATATAACGAAGAAATGTTATTTTAATGCAAGAAAATATCGGGATGAAAAATAATTCACCGTATTGTCTAATTTACTCATTTTCTTTAACTTGAATTCATTGTTTTTAACATTGTCGTGTATCGCAGATCAGAACGCAGCCATATAAATGACGGCATCGTTTGGTTAAAGCTAACCAAATATTTTAGGCCGGTTTAAAAGTTAGTCCGGTTTAAAAACAGTTAGTACGCTTTTGAGCTTACGGCTATAAGGGTTTTAAGGGGGCAAATCGTTCTTGAGAATCGCCCTTTTGAAAAATTACTCTTGTGAAATCGGTTTGGGAGCAGCCTCTTTTTGTGGCATCGTAAAAAGCTCATTTCAAATCAATTTTCCAAATCTAAATAGTAGTGTTGTAGTTAATTATCATCAATTAAATAGCTAGGGTTCCTTCGTTTATATCAACAATTTGAGCAGTATCAACAGTAGATCGAACTAAATAATTTAATTAAACAATGTAATTGAACTGTGGAAATTGTGATTAAGGCGAACGAAGGAAGAAACATTAAGCAATAGATAATATATAAATGGTACTCCATCCCGTTTCGGTATAATTAAATTTCAACGATGTTATGTACTGCTTCACATAAAATGATAAACTTACAAAAGGAATGGAAACCTGTCTGCTGTCTGCTTTTTATCACAACCGTTGAATTACCCGCGATGACGCCTTTATTTGATGTTTTACCAAAGCAAAAAGATCAGGAAAAACGACACGGGAAGGAAGCGTGAACTTGCCTACACATAATAAATATTCGAAATTTTCTTTACATTTCGTGCTCTACTAACGTAAATAAACAGTCGCGGTGCCCGTAGAGCGACCTTACGTAATGAACTTAATTTTAGGCGCGCCACCAACAGATTTTGGGTTGACCGTAGCGAAGCCGATGTTTCGACAAAATTCACACGTGTTTTGATGTTTTTAGGGAAGTTTGCCAAAAAAATATTCGAGGAAAGCCAGAATCCACATATTCTTTTCTCCCTAGGGTGGATAGTTCATTGTTACTATCTTCATAATTAGGCGATGATAGAAATGTTTTTTAATAGTATGCTCCGCTAGGCACAATTTGACAAGTGTCGAATCTGTCGGGATAAATTCGCCTCGCTCAGTGTTGAAAGTAATTCATGGTTTAGCTGTCTTCTCAATTCGGGTTTTGACGCTTCGTCAGTGACTCTTTGCCCCAAAGCGTGTACCTATTCTCTACACGAAATGCGGCCACCACTCTAAATGTGATATGTTTACAATGATGACTGGCTAGCGTCAAGGATTTCCCGACTACTCCCGAGCCCAGAAGTTGCCGCATCACTGGTCCGCCACACTCGGCTTCACTTGCTATTCTTTAGTGGTCTGAAGTAAACATGTTTGATGTGCACTCTTTGAGATTTGAGGCTAATGTTGTTTAGTTTCACTATATGTAGTTCACTTGACTGTCGATGAAACCGTTCCGATGCGGATCGCAACGAGTGCAATTTTCTGAAATCGTTCGTTGAGCTAAAAATACAAGTATAGTCTCATCCCTCGCATGGAGAACCGAAGACCCGGACGTGCGGAAATTCCACTAATGGTAGAATAAATATACCGCGAGCCTGATCAATCTGCTTGTGGGGTTCCGCTAGTCAACAGCCAGCTGGGAAATTAATAACGATGGTGGTGGTGGTGGTGAAGCAACAATATAATAAATCAGCTGTCACCGAGGACAACGCCTGAAGCCTGATGCTATCGTGTCATAATGGGAAGCGAAGCTTTTTCCACTTGACCATCACCATTGTCGCGGGTTGTGCTGAACTTGTAGTCCTTTGTCACGCTATTTCCCGGACCACACCTAACCTGAAAATTAGAACAAGTTGGCCTAAATATGTTAGGGTCCGTACACAAATGACGTAGCCTTTTTTCAGCGATTTTTGACCCCTCCCTCCCCCCTCGTAGCATTTGGTCACAAAATTCTAACCTCCCCCTCGTAAATAACGTAGCATTTACCTACCCCCTCCCCTTCGTCCTATGCAAAGCGACCGGGTGATGAAAAAAATACATGTTTTTCAATTATTTTAAATACATGTCCTTTCGAAATGTTTGACGACTTTTATCAACATTTTCATTATAACAGCAAATTACGTGCAAGATAAGCCCATTTCATCACAAATATAGTGTTGATAGTTTTGTTTTGAATTTTATATGTCAAGGGCAGCATGAAGAGAAGTTCTCTCAATCCTGTACCTGCCAATGATTATAAGAAGCATACGTTCATCTAAATTACTAAATTTAGTTTGGTTGATTCCGAAGTGAAAATTTGTTTCAGCTTCCAAACTAAGTCTACTAGTTAGCAACATTAGCTAACTAATGTAGCAAGTTTAATCCGCATACAAAATCTTTTCGTATTTTTGCGAACTTGAAATTGAAATTCTGCGAATCGTAAAATTTACCTCATGAAAAACCGCATCAAAAGTAACTTGTTTGAATTTAAATTAATTCTCTTGGGAATGGAGGATCATTAAATTGTTTTCTCTAAACAGTGGGTTTTAAACATAATGCTACGTCGCACAACTTCTGACCCTACCCTCCCCCTCGTCACACTTCGTCACAAATTTGGTATACCCTCCCTACCCCCCAAAATGCTACGTCATTTATGCATGGCCCCTTATGGAAATCACGAACATCCGAACATTATCTGTGGTCATTTCACGCAACAGTTGCCAGAATTCTCAAAGAATGGTAATGTAACCTCTGAACATAGGCAGTTAAGCAACATCTAAACATATGTTTACTGTATTTCTTCGTCATCGTTTCATTGTTTCGCAATTCAAAGGAATCTGCATAATTTGAATCACTATTTTGTGCACAATATATTGAACACAAATATCCTCTTTAACCCAGTTTCATAAACTGGTTGGGTTGCCGATTTAAAAGGCGGTTAAACATTTTATTTTCGCGTTGTTTCCTTGCATGAGAGGCTTTTTATTATTTTACGAGTAAATTTCAGAACCTTTTAGCACACCTCAACACCATAAGTTTTCATATGTCCATCAACATATTTTCGCTCCATATTGCTGCGCTCAAAATAAAATTATTAAAAACAAGTAACAAGCAGAAAATCGTGGATATGCAATAATACCCTTAACCCATTATAACCCAGGGGTTTCAAAAAGTGAGCCAAATGCAGTGATATCTTCAATTCCACCAAAAAATGTGTCAAAGATTATGGGAAAAATAAAATTACCGCTTAAAATGCTTTTGAGAATGAAAATATCTCGTGCAAAAAAATTCGTACGCCTAAATAAAAACAACAAATTTTAAGTTGTTTGACATATTTCTTCGGATTTTCTGATAGACAACACTCCTTTTACCCCTTTAGGAACGTTTTGTCACATAATGGAATTATTAGCACGAATTCCAACAATACAATTCAATTAAATGTATTGCTTACTTTTCAGCCGCCATTTGCCCCAACTATACACGGTTCAAAAATGTAAAAAAAATTATAAAAAATGGCAGTTGTTTTGTTTCATAATGAATTATGAGGTGCAATGATCCCATTAGCGCAATAATAAAGCAGTTAGATGCCAAAATTCTGCGGTAAATACGCGTTAAACGATGGAGAGTTCTGCGTATGAAATTTCATACGCTAGGATATAATGGGTTAACGAATATTCTAGACAGCCGCCATATCACCAATTTAACCACTATCATTCATCATCCGATTCGGATGATTTCCTACTCGTTTCAACGGATTTTACGGGGACACCGCGAAGCACATTCGCAAAAATTATTAAATAATGATTTATTTTTAGACCACCACTCGGCATGCTTTCGAGCTTCGATCAATCACTCGAATGCAACAAGATGGAACGCTTCTCAATCCCTCACTTCCGTAAACGGGGGTGTGTCTGTATAGAACAGCTGCCATGAAAAACGGCTGCAATAAGGAAATCGTTTGCTAATAAATGGGTTTTTCATTTATTTATTTTACTTATTTTATTTTAAAATCTTCGGTATCGACTGTTCGGACGTATTGCAACTTAAATGTTTCTAATAACTTTTTTTACATTTTAACGACATTCAATTAGCTAGAGGTTTCTGAATAGGGAAAGTTATGAAAATTTAGAGCCATAGTACTCAAGTGAGAGCAAGGATGTGAAGTATAGAGATCGGAAAACTAGAAGTGGCAAGGTCATTAGGACAGAGTCAATACCTTACGGGCTTAACTTTTGTCTTCTGTTGGTGGGGGTCGAGCTTAGGCAGCATAAGTACGAATAAGTCAAGTCCACCAACATGCCTCCTGGTAAAGACAATTTTTTCCACTTTTGGTATTATTGTATATTTTCGAAGATTTAGAAATAATTTTTTTCCAGAGATTTTTCCATAAAAACCGATTTAATTCACCTAAAAGTGTGATGAGACATTTCTTACACATATCACGGTTGGATCATTCATTCGTTTGCATAACTCATGCCAAGTAGAAACTCAAAAAAGTGGGATGGATAAAATTTCGAGTCCTGCCCGGACAAAACCTCCGAAAAACTAAATAAATTATAGAAAATCAATAAAACAAATCAAATTCAAATAATCAAATGCATTAAAGCAAGAGAATGAAAAAAGTTGTCAACAGTTTTTTCGGCATTTAATTAGCAAGGGACTGGAAGGTGAAGTATATTTTTCAATATTTAGAGCCATAGTACTCAAGGGAGAGCAAGGTGTTGAAAGGAGAAAGTTTTAGAAAAGCGTGGAAGGATCATATATGCAAGCTTAGAGCTCACCGGCGACTTAACCCTTTGTCTGCTACCGTAGTGGTCAGGGTCTTTTGGCATTAGAAATGCGAATCACCTGAGTCTACGGCATGTCCGAACAAGCGTAAAGTAACTTGTTACTTCATGCTGTCGGAACCGACTAGAAGAAGGTCGGTTCCGACAGCATGAAGTAACAAGTTACTTTACGCTTGTTCGGACATGCCGTAGACTCAGGTGATTCGCATTTCTAATGCCAAAAGACCCTGACCACTACGGTAGCAGACAAAGGGTTAAGTCGCCGGTGAGCTCTAAGCTTGCATATATGATCCTTCCACGCTTTTCTAAAACTTTCTCCTTTCAACACCTTGCTCTCCCTTGAGTACTATGGCTCTAAATATTGAAAAATATACTTCACCTTCCAGTCCCTTGCTAATTAAATGCCGAAAAAACTGTTGACAAATTAACTCAATAGGTCGTTAACAAAAATGGTTAACAAAAAAATGGTAAAAAAAAAAAAAAATGAAAAAAGTTATCAAGTTTTTTAAATGACTTTATTGATTGATAGGGGAACCCGGGGCTATTCGGACCCAGTTAAACAAATCGCCTTTTTAAGTATGTAAATGTGAAAGAATTTGTCGGTCCTAATTGTTTGAAATCTCAGCTACAATTTGGAGCCATAAAAATTTATTTGCACCTCTTCAAGGCAGCGCTAGGCTACGATTTGCAAAACTCTACTTTTTTCCATCCTTTTACAATGCAGTGGTAATTGTTTTTGGTTTGCAATTGAATTATGTTTACCTATAGAATTTTTATTAAAAAAAAACAATTTTTTAAGCAAAATAAAAAAAAATTGGTGTCAACCAGTTTTAGTGCGAAAGGGCACAATACCTAACTTAGTTAGTATTTAGCGTTTCGGATTCTCATCAGTAACTAGCACCTTCTTGGTACCAGTTAGATGCTAAATCTAAACTAGCATCCAAAAAGTCATACGTTTTTCCTGAACATAAACGACTGGCTTGTCCCGAGTGATGTCTAGGAAGTTCCTTCTAGAATACCTATACGTTTTTCAATTTCATTGCTTCCGTTTCTCTTAGTCTTAAATTTGCCGAAAATAGCCAACAAAATTGATACAGTACAACCTTGCGGCAATTAAAACATAGTAACACATATAACTGTTAGATCATTCATTAGTTTACAGAACTCATACGAAGTAGGCACCCAACTCGTGGTGGAATGAACGAACAATACCTCGAAAACACTTAATAAAAATTATGGAAAATCTATCTATCTATCTATCTATCTATCTATCTATATATAAATCTATATATATATATATATATATATATATATATATATATATATATATATATATATATATATATATATATATATATATATATATATATATATATATATATATATATATATATATATATATATATATATATATATGGCGCTACGGAACAAATTGTATTTTCCTACTATTTCGTTGAAAATCGCAGCAACGCGCGATGGGTATTAGCTAGTGATTTATAAAATTGAAATTCAAAAATTATTGAGGCGAAAAATTGATAAAGTTATCAAATAATAAAATAGGTAGAATGATTAATATAAATCAAATTAATAGAATTAATAAATCAAATTAGTTCAGCCAAAAATTAGACAATATAAAATGATTTAAAATTAAATTGATTCAAACTAACATTGGATGAAATGAATAAATGGAATGACTGAACAGAATCAATGAAATTAAAAAAACAAAACTGAATAAAATGAATTAACTAAAAAAATAATAAAATTAATTAAATTAAGAAAATTAATATAATGAATAAAATTTATAAAATGAATAGAATAAATAAAATTAATAAAATATATGAAGTGAATGAAACGAAAAAATGGACTAAATGAAATACATGAATGAATAAAAATAGAATAAAACAAAAAGATAAATGATATGAATAGAATAAATAAAATATGGAAAAAAATTTGGATAAGAATCATAAAATCAATATAATAAAGAAAATAAATAGCTCTAGTAAAATGAAGAAATACTACACGAAATAAATCGAATTCAATGATTAATGAAAAATTAATGAAAAAACTGAGCAATATGAAACAGTTATAAAAATAACAGGATAAATTAATTTATGCCAAATTGATAATTTGGGCGAAATGAAAAGAATGAATGAATAAAAAATTAGGTTGTCAAAGTTAAATTACTGAATGAAAGAATGACCTGGAAAAAATGGATAATATGCATAAAATGAAAATAGTGTATAATATAAGTTAAATGAATGGTATGAATAAAATTCACGAAACGAATAAACTGATCAGAATAAAATAGAAAACGAATAAAGCACAAAATGGACTCAAATGAATAAAATTAATAAAAAGAATGCTGAATGAAATAAAAGGTTAAAACTGATATGATAACATAATTGATATTAGTTATATATTACAAAAATTAACTAACCAAAAGAAATAAAATCCATCAAATGAATGTGTTTATAGAAAGGAATTGAAACAAGTATTTTATTGATTTAAATAAGAACTTTATTGATTTAAATAAGAATAATATTGATTCAGAAAACCGTGAAATGTTTGGTAAAATCGCATTATTTAATGCTGTTGCTGTTACCGCATTAGTTTGGATTTGTGTCCTTCATGCACAAAAGACTGGTTATACCAAAAATTTTCGCCTTAGTGTGAAATTTTGGTGTTTACCCAATTTTTTCCCTTAGGGTAAAATATAGCATAGTGCATGGTCGTATGCTGACAGGGAAGGGGGGCTCTTCTTTTCGGAGGGTGAGTCCATCCGAGCGTCTGCTTCCCATGTTAGGTGCGGCTCAAAACAGCGTCTGTTATCCATGTTAGGGGTAGCTGATGTATCGTTCTCGTGTCAGCGTGGGACTCTAAACAGAGCTGACACGATGGTCCTCCGGCGAGACAGGGGGTTAGGGAAGGCCCAACAAGCCGGCCTGGAAAATTAACCGTTAAGAACAATGCAGAAAAAAATACGAATCGAAACAATCGGCAAAGACCTACGCGACGAAATAAGGACTACGATTGGCAGCTCGGAACATGGAACTGTAGGTCACTCTGCTTTCCAGCTTTCGACAGGATAATCTACGACGAACTCCAATCACGCTAATTTGAAGTCGTATTACTGCAGGAACTTTGCTTGACAGGACAAAAAGGTATGGAAAAGCGGCTGCATTCTACCAGAGCTGTGGCACCACCAACGAGCTGGAAACCGGCTTCTTAGTGCTGGGAAGGATGCGTCAATGCGTGATTGGATCGACTCCGATCAACGCAAGGATGTGTAAGTTGAGGATCAAAAGCTGTTTCTTCAATTACAGCATCATCAACGTACACTGCTGACACGATGGGAGACCCGACGACGAGAAGGAAGCGTTCTATGCGAAGCTGGAGGAGGTGTACGACGGCTGTTTGCAATGGGACGTGACAATCGTCATCGGTGATATGAACGTTCAGGTAGGACGGGAAGTAAAGTTTAGACCGGTAATCGGGCCAAAAAGATTGCACACCGTATCGAATGACAACGGCCAACGATTCGTGAACTTCGCATCCTCCCGTGGCATGGTAGTCCGAAGTACCTTCTTCCCCCGCAAAGATATCCACAAAGCCACCTGGAGATCACCTGACCAACGTACCGAAAACCAAACCGACCACGTCCTAATCGACGGGCGATTCTTCTCTGATATCACCACCGTTCGTATCTACCGCAGTGCGAACATTGATTCGGACCATTATCTAGTTGCAGTATGCATGCGCTCAATACTCTCGACGTACGTGTACAACACTCGTCGTAATTGGACGCCAAGGTTCAACATCCCGCAACCTCGGAACGCCGGGGTTGCCCAAGACTACGCACAGCGGTAGGAGCGTAGCTACTCTTGAAGATGGTTGGAGGGAGATCCGTGTCGCCATAGGAAGTACTGCTATGGCGGCACTAGGTACAGCGATTCCGAATTGAGCAAACGACTGGTTTGATGACGGATGTAAGCAGTTAATAGAGGAGAAGAATGCAGCACGGGCGAGGATGCTGCAACACGGAACGAGACAGAATGTGGAGCGATACAAACAGGAGAAAGAAGCGCCAACAGGAGGAACGAGATCGCGAAGCGATGGAACAACTGTACCGCGTAAACGACACACGGAATTTCTACGAGAAGCTGAACAGTTCGCGCAAAGGCTACGTTCCTCTAGCCGATATGTGCAGGGACTTAGACGGCAACATTCTTACGAACGAGTGTGAGGTGGTTGAGAGGTGGAAGCAGTACTATGATGAGCACCTCAACGGTGAAGCAGCAGAGCACAAAAACGGTATGGCAACGGATCTTGGAGCAGGCACAGAAGACGCTAGGCTGCCGGCCCCTGATCTCCAAGAAGTCAAGTAGGATATCGGTCGGCTGAAAAACAACAAAGCTGCCAGTGTAGATCAACTACCCAGCGAGCTATTAAAATACGGTGATGAAACACTGGCTAGAGTGCTGCACTGGGTAATCGCCAAAATTTGAGATTATTCCGGAGGAGTGGATGGAGGGTGTCGTTTGCCCAATGTACGAAGAGGGTGGCAAGTTGGGTTGCTGCAACTACCGCACGATCACACTACTTAGCGCCGCCTACAAGGTCCTCTCCCAAATTCTTTGCCGCCGATTGTCACCATTTGCATGGGAGTTCGTGGGGCACTACCAAGCGGGATTTATGGGTTCCCGAGCCACCACGGTCCAAATATTCGCGTTGCATTCGCGGCACTTCGGCAGGTTCTGCAGAAGTGCCGCGAATACAACGTGCCCACACATCATTTGTTCATCGATTTCAAATCGGCATATGACACAATCGGTCGAGATCAACTATGGCAGATATGCACGAGTACGGTTTTCTGGATAAGCTAACACGATTAGTCAAAGCGAGGATGGATCGGGTGATGTGCGTTGTTCGAGTATCAGGGACACTCTCGAGTCCCTTTGAATCTCGAAGAGGATTACGGCAAGGTGATGGTCTATCGTGCCTGCTGTTCAACGTTGTGTTAGAAGGAGTAATAAGGAGAGCGGGGATAGACACAAGTGGCACGATCTTTAGGAAGCCCGTCCAGCTTCTTGGCTTCGCCGACGATATTGAAATAATGGCACGGAACTTTGAGGCGATGTCGGAAACGTACATCAGACTGAAGGCTGAAGCCAGCAGGATTGGACTTGCCATGAACGTTTCGAAGACAAAATACTTGAGAGGAAGAGGCTCTAGAGACGACAATGTGAAGCTCCCATCCCGAGTTCGGATTGACGGTGACGAAATCGAGATGGTCGACGAATTCGTGTATTTGAGCTCACTGGTAACCGCCGACAATGATACCAGCAGAGAAATTCAGAGACGGATCTTGGCGGGAAATCGTGCCTACTTTGGACTCCGCTCCGGTCGAACAAAATTCGCCGCCGCACGAAGTTGATTGTCTACAAGACGCTGATTAGACCGGTGGTCCTCTATGGTCACGAGACCTGGACTATACCTGGACTATGCTCGTGGAGGACCAACGCGCCCTTGAAGTTTTCGAACGAAAGGTGTTGCGTACCATCTATGGTGGCGTGCAGATGGAGGACTGAACGTGGCGCAGGCGAATGAACCATAAGTTGCATCAGCTGCTGGAAGAACCATCCATCGCGCATACCGCAAAAACAGGGCGTTTGCGGTGGGCTGGACACGTCGAAAGAATGTCGGACGACGAGCCGGTGAAGATGGTTCTTGAGGGTGACCCTACAGAAACAAGAAGACGAGGCGCACGGAGAGCAAGGTGGATCGACCAGATAGAGGACGACCTGCGGATACTACGAAGACTGCGAGGCTGGCGACAAGCAGCAATGGACCGAGTGGAGTGGAGACGGCTTCTGCATACAGCAAGAAACAGCAAGGCTCTAGCCTGAACGGTAGGGTAAGTAAGGCTAACATATACAGGCGTGATACTCCGTGAACCTTCCTTCGAGTGTTTGGCCTCCTAGCAGAAAAGCCGACGAAAAATGACTAGAACTAGAAGAAAGGAGCTAGCCTAATTTAAGTAAATCGCGAATATAAATAAAAATTGTGGTTAAATTCATTGAGTTCACCGTAAAGACTTCTGAAATATTTTTTTGTTATTATGTAGGGGAACCCGGGTCTATTAAGACAGTGGGGGCAATTCGGACCCCCTCGATTTCTCAGAAAATAGCAAGACTTTCTGACTATCGTACATATTCGTGGAACCGCTATTCTGAAACATTACTTTTGAGAGCTGAAGTTGATTCTTTGTTCTTTGTAGAAAGTAGATAAAACGTTTTTCGTTGTTTTGCCATTCTCAAAACAGAAATCATTATAATGAAAATCGTGATTAAAGCAACAAGAAAAAATAAAAGGTAAGTGTTATGGAAAGTTTGAGGCTCCTATTTTATGGAATGATTTTTGTTTGGGTGAAAACAGAGATATTTTCGAGGCGCTCACCACTTTTGTGCGTTATGAGCGTACGGGGCTATTCAGACCCTCTATTCCGTCATCTACCGTTCAGCGGCTTGCGACTGCGCACACCATTGCACACGCAACAGCAAAGAAAATACATGGGCCGCCAATCGACAGCTGTGACATATCAGATTAAGTTTTTGTAAAGCCATTTTTTTTTGCTTCTCAAGGATAGTCTCTTGTAACTAATTATAGGTAAACATAATTCCATTGTAAACAAATAAAAGAAAAATGGCGGTCTGAATTGCCCCGTAAGGAGGTCCGAATTACTTCTATATTGTAAAAGAATGGAAAATCGTAGACGTTTGCAAATCGTCGCCTAGGGCTGTCATTGAGTGGTGCAAATGAACTTTTTATGGCACCAAAATGTAGCTGAGGCTTCAAACTAACTATTAGAACTTTTGACCGGTAACTTTTTTCGCATCTATCCACCTAAAGGGGCGATTTGCTTAAGTAAGTCCGAATAGCCCCGGGTTTCCCTATTCTATAATTGTTATAGGGCCGATTTCTTCGCCCTCGCTTAACGCTTAAGCAAGGTTTAAAAGTGCTGGTGCCGTTTAAAAGTTATACGAGGGTGAAGAAATCGGTCCATAGATAAATATATTTTTTGTGAATTTTAACCCAATTTATTTTTTTGTGAATATTAAGAATTACTTTGGAAAGAATCTATAAACTTTTCCTAACTCACCTCGTTACGAGATGATTTAATAGTGACCAACCTACCACAGTTCGTATGTCATAAAGTTGTCTCTCGCTTTATTGTTAGAATTAAAAATTCAGTGAGGCACTTTAGTGGTACCGTTGCAAAACGATAAATTTCGTCAACAATTCATTTATCTATCCCACTTCCCACAATTTCGATCAATCGAAAAGTATTAGGCAATTATCAAGGGTAGTTGAAGAAAACTCGCAAGACGACTCAGGATTCTGCATGGATGGCTAGATGCTGAAAAAAATCTGTTAAAGTTGACAAGTCCAGTATGAGGCAGCGATGGTAGGTATTTCAAACAAAGGTTCATCAGAACGCCTTCGAAGTAATTTAGTATTTTTTAATGAAAACATAACAAACTACCTTAATATTCACTGAATTACATTGATCTTACCTCAAGTAAATGCCGACAAATACTTGCTTTTATGAGACGGATTCTAAGTGGGACACATTTTATTTTAAAAGAAAGGTAAAAAGTGAAGAGCGCAGTGGCAAAACCCAAGAAAACATTTCCTGGGAATTTTTAAACTAGTACTGGCTGTTGATGTGGATCTCTATTGATCAGTATTATGAGCTCGTGCCAATATTCGTGAACCCTGTAATCAACCTTCCGATTTCTACGATTTTTGGAACGAACCCAAAACTAAATGATGAGAATCTACGGTTTTTTCTATCATGGCTCATCACATGTTGATGGCTTGACGTCAAGTGAATTTTTATGACCACCGGCTTTAATTTTTATTTCGTTCTTACATTTTTTTTCAGCCTCACAATGCCTGCAGATCACAAACCTAGACGTGCCACAATCGTTCACTCTTTCGCGAGGTGATGAACCTGCTAAAGATCTCATTCTGGACTGCGAGTACGAGCTGGCAGATGATCAGTCGAAAGGATTCGTGCTAAAGTGGAAGCATAACAACCTACCGATCTACCAGTGGATTCCCTCCAAGAAGCCGGTGGCCCTTGTGAGTTTTCGCTTGCAAGTCGTCAATATGTGATGATTATATTGAATTTTTTTTCTTCTAAATTTCAGGCCACCTTCAAGGGTCATGTCGATCTGGAGTACTCCAAATCGGACGACCGGTTGCAGAAATATCGTGCCTTGAAGCTGATTAATCCGGTGGCGAACTTTACCGGAAACTATAGCTGTTCGGTGCAGACGTTCACCGAGAATGAAATGAAAACGGCCCATCTACAAATCGTTGTGCCGGAAACGGACTTCAATCTGACGTATTATCTGGAAAGCAACGGGAGCACGGTGGTTTCGTGTGTTGTGAGCGATATCTTTCCGAAACCGGAGCTGTCGTTGTTGTAAGTTAGGACGCATTTGGTTGTGTTGCAGTTATGAACATATTATTTGAACTATGCCGATCAAGTTTGAAAAGATTTTTTTTAAAAAGCGTTTGATTTTTTTTTTCTAGCATCGACGAATCGGAAACCAGCGAAGTTGTAGTCACCGAGGAGCACACACAAGGATCGTACGATGTTGTGCTGCAACATATCCTGGACGACGAATCTAAAGATGCCGAAATCGAATGTCAGCTGTCGATACCGGGGACCAACTATACCAAAAAACGAGAGAAAATGTTTCACGGTTGGTATTCGGAACATGGTTTAGAGAATTAAAACGAATTTGCTAATTTTTCATCTATTTTAGGAGCTGCCTTCCGAGTAAACATATCGACACTGCAGTCCCTGTTCTACGCCTTGGCCGCAGCAGTATTGTCTCGAAATGTTAGATTTTAACATCGCCTTCAGCTTTACATTAGGGAAAACAATTCTGAAAACGATAGTCGATACTTTTCTCCGTATTAGTAACTACCAGTGTCTTATTAGTTGTTTAGAAAGTCAGATAGATTTCATCGTTAGGCTGCAAGTCTAGCAACGGGAACGACTAAATATGACGCTTAAATCTATTTAAAAGAAAGCGGTTTACTCGTCCGCCATTGTATATTTATTCGTCGTTTATGTTTTACAATAAATAATTAATGTCTTCCATTGTACTGAAATGAGTTTTTTGTACAAGTCATAATACTATTTTCTCGGCTAGCACAGGTTACGAAATTCACTCTCAGTTTTTCGATTTAACGCACATTGTTACTTGCTTTAGTAATTTGTTTATTTTAAGAAGATGTTGTAAATAATTATTTGTATCTAGTTGATAGATTTAAACTGCTAACGCTTGTTTGATTAAACTATCTACCACTAGGTTCGATCAAGGAAATTTTTTGTTATGTGAAGCACAAAACAAAACGCAAAACCCAAACCAAATGATTAGATAATAAATATTTAATGAACCAATATCATTGACAATTTTTACAGTGTATGTTGACGCCAAATTGTGATAGTTTAAACCTACTCTCATCCGGATACAAAAAAGAACTCAGCATCAGTCTAGCTTTGTTTCTGAATTGACATCTTGTTCTTGTTGTCTTCGTTTTTTTCATCACTCTTATCGTATCGTTTTTAATTATTTATGCTTATTCAGTTTTCATTTAAATCTTTAGTATATCTCACAGAATTGCTTCATAATTTCCTCTTCAGCATGCAAATATACATTAAGCAAAGGCATTATGTGCTGCTCTAATTCAATTGTTTGAATCACCTCACTAGTTTCGGTTTGATATATATAAATGCTTCGAGCTGATATTTCGTTTTCCTTTTGTGTAGACGACTTAACCTAATCTAGTCTAGCTACGCTTCTTGTCTATCTTAACGTACGATTTGATGTAGAAATCGGTAAACATCGCCAAAATGAAGATCGCCTGTCCAAAACCGATCCAGTGCCACAACTGGGGAAAGCCACAGTCGATTCCCAACAGAGCTGGCCGGCCGAAATGAATACCTAGGTGCACGAACTGTGCCAGCTGCATCCTGGTGAGGTACATCTTGAACCAAGCCGCCCACGGGGATTTGAACGACGACAGATAGTAGTAGAAGTACATCACAGCGTGAACCAGCGTGTTCCACAGACCCAGCAGGAAGATGTGACCACCTGTAGATAGACAGTATAAATTGAGCAGATAAAATATTTTAAGATCACGGTGCTCTATTTTCTGGGTGTATCCCATTAGACAATTTAGTTGGATGTGAATAGTATTAGCAGTTCTTATTCAGCTTTTTCCCTCGTAATAAAGGCTTGTTCAGCTATTGGTGTTTGCTGGGACGGACGTTTAGGCATAATAGACGTTAGGCATAAATACGTTAGGCATAACAGACGATAGGCATGGTCAGAGCCATAGCGTGCGGTTGGCCAGGTTGGCACCGCCAAGGGCACTAACATTAAAGGGCGTTAAAATAATCGGTTTCGCGAAAAACGCCATTAAAGGGCGTCGCTCATCAAATTGCATCACGAAAAAAACATAATCCATTGGGTATTTTCTCTTGAAAGTATGGGTAGAAGTAGTTTAGAGGGTATTGTTTACACTGTATTTTTATCGCTGTCAATTTTTCGAAAATTGTTTCTGTGTGTAATAGCAAAAAACACGCGAGGGTAAGGGTAAGGGTAAGGGTTCCAGCGTAAAAATAATCAATTATTTTAGAAAGATGGGTGAAGCAAATTGATCGAAACTTTTGTATATTATACTACATCATTTCAATAACATTCTGTAATTTTTTCATGCAAAAACATCAATTAGCGACTCGGTGACGAAGCTTTTTGTAGAACGTCTCTGCAGAAAACATGATTTGCGGTGTTACCTGCCATTCAAAAATTACTTTACCGATTTCTTTCAAACTTTGCATACTATGAAAAAATTACCTAACCCCTACGTTGAGTTTTTGGGATAATTTTTTAATTAAGGGAGCTTTTTACTCATGAAATTTGCGAATTTTTTTCTTGAAAAACAGCAATTCCGCCATTTTATTAGTAAAAAAATCCCTTAATTATCTCAAAAACTCAACGTAGAGGTTAGGAATTTTTTACATAGAATGTGTATGCAAAGTTTGAAATGAATCGGTCAAGTAGGTTTTGAATGGCAGTGAACACCACAAATCGTGTTTTTCCAGAAACGTCGATCTCGATTATAGTCGCTTGTAGATATTTTTGCATGAAAAATTACAGAATGTTATTGAAATGATGTAGTATAATGTACAAAAGTTTTGATCAATTCGCTTCTAAAAAAAATTCTAAAAAAATTGACAAAAAACTGATTTTTTTACGGTGAAACCCTTAACCCCCCTTAAAACAAAAGAAGTTCAGCATAGCCACCGAGATTGCGCGAGACTATTCCAGAGGTTCAATACTAACAATTATGCGGACAAAAAAGAAATCGATTTTTTGCCCACTACTCCAAGCGCTTCTATTAATTCACAAACATTTGTTCAACTACCGCCACCTGACCATGTTGAATTATCTACCCCAGGATCTAGCACATCTGAAACAACAAACAATGCCGCTAACAAGACGGAAAACTCGACGTATGGATTAGGTATTTATATTTTATACATAAAAAAGGAAATAAATCGGTTAAGTAGTTTTTGAATGGCAGTTAACACCGCAAATCGTGTTTTTCCAGAGAAGTTCGACAAAAAGCTTCATCACCAACTTGTTTGTCAATATTTTCAGATAGTAAAATTACGTAATGTTATTGAAATTATACATTATAAAGTACTGAAGTTTTGATCGATTCGCTTCACCCTAAATTCTAAAAAAATCGCAAAAAAATGTTTTTTTTTACGCTGAAACCCTTACCTCTCCCTTAAGGTGCCCGGCTAGACCCTCTACAGATCTTGAATGTAACCTAGATGTCTAATGTGCTAAGTACGAAAATGACTACAAGCAAACGATTTATCAGTTACTAGGCTTTCACAGTTTCATTTCCAAGCACAAACAATCCCACCGAACTGCAATGTGATTTTTCCTACCTGGCACAAACAGTACTCCGGCGTAGGTCATCGCAACCATAATGGCGTGATGGTACACATGCAGGAAGGACACGTGCGATTGCTTTTTGCGCAGAATGAAGAACATCGTATCTGCCAGATCCAGTACCTTAAGCAGCAAGTAGGCGTAGGACAAGTACATCTCTTCATAGCCAGTCCGAGTGGTGGCAAACGTTACCGGCTGACAGGTGTAGGAAAAGTCTGTTCGACGGGCCAGGAAGAAGATCTGTAATTTGATGGTTTAGGTGTGAGTAAATTGTATGTTTTACCGATTTGGAGTTGCGGAAAAGTATTTTCTTATTGTATTTTCTTTTATAACGTTGTACTACATCGGTGTAGTTAGTGTTGCACTTTTTCAAACTTGAGTGTAATTGTTTATTTATAGTACACCGATGTAATTTATTGTAAAAATGAATTCACTGTTAGAGCCCCAAAGATTTAAAAATTGATTTACTATTTTTGTAGCACGTTGCAATCAAAATATTTCCCCCGAAAACATGCAATTTCTAGAAAACCTAAGAAAAAAAGATATTACTTCTACTCTTGTTTGGAAAAATGTTATAATAAAAAAAACAAATTTAAGGACATCTAACCATATCCATGATATTGAGCAGCATCTATTGCTTATTACGCCCGTCTTTAAAACTTTTTCGAAGAAATTGTAGTTTTACCATAGTTATAGAAAGAATGAAGAGGACCCTGCGAGAAAGTAGCCTGAGCAGATGCGAACACCTCTAAAAGATTCTTGCGAACTTTCGATGTTTATCGGAACATTTATATAAACAATTTTTCCAAAGCCACTCTGAAAATATAATTGATGGTTTGGCATCTAGTGTATTAACTATTAGGATTGCGATTTTGACATTTCCAATCACTGTGCAATACCGTTAGATTGAGCGGTGTTCTGAAAAAGTCAATGTTTACGCATTACGGGCGACAATGTTTGCGAACATCAAGCCATTCGATCGCGTAAGTTTTAAATTCCAGCTAAGTGCTATCACAATATTTGCATGAGAAGTTTAATCTTATGTAACTTGTGTTTCTTCCCATCGATTATGGTGAAGTCAGGTTAAAATGTTAGTAGGACAATGTGGTAACACGGTGAAAGATAGGTATTATTTCAATTATCTCTATGTATTTTCGTTATATGATCTCATCAATTATCATCAACTGGAGTTGTTTATAAGGGCCCATTCATAAATAACGTAACGCAAAAATTGCCAAAAAATTGACTCCCCTCACCCCATGTCACAAATTTCTTTATCCCCTACTCCCCTAGTAAGTTACGAATCCTTAAAAAAAATCTTCAGTAAAAACATGTTATGTAACGTTCTAACTACCGCCCTATTCCCTCTATGTCTCAACATTTAAGATTTTGCTATACCCCCTCCACCCTAAGAGTGTTATGTAATTTATGAATGATCCCTAATGCGAATGTGCCATTATAGCCAAGTCATGCTTAGCAGTTAAGTTGTAGAAACCCGCTCAAAATGCAAACAACTGAACCTAGAAGTGGCCGGCAAGTCAATATGCTATATGACGAGAAGAATTAAGAACGTAGGTACAAACAATCGGATTGCATGAGATAGGACTTCTGGTATGTGGGAGTGACCATAAAAGCGGTGTAGAAATAAAACAATCAAACTTATCACCCAGATTGATTACCAACCTTAGACTCAAATGTAGGAAATTCCAATTGAATTTGGATAGTAAAAAAAAATGAATTGGTATACAGACACCATGTGGAATGATATATGGTTTTTACCAACAATAAATAGTGAATGGAAATCTGACCGAGCTACCGTGTACCGTTAATGCTCTTTATAACTGCTAATACAATACTTTTTACTCAAACAGTCTATGTGTGGTAAATTTCTGCCCTGTTATGGCTGCAAAAAATAATGCGTATGCAGTATTTTTGTAGAAAGATATGCACACAATGAAAAATCACATACCCCGAGCAAATTCTTATCGGTTCAAACATCATACAATAAAAATACCATGAATATATTTTATAACCATCAAAAAATCATGAAATGGTCTCAAAAACCCATAAAAATACCAGAATATGGTTTTTAAATGGGATCTTCCGGACCATGGTGATGGTGTTTTATGGGTTGCACCAGTTCCAAACATGATCAAAACACCATGCAATGATGATGAATTTGGACCATGATCATGGGGACATTATTGGTTTTACATTTGCTAGGGACAGCTCGTCGCTGTTGTGCTATCTTATGACAAGCGCCATTTTGCACATTTCGAGAAAAACGATTTTTAAAGTTTAAGATTGAATATCATGAAACTTATAAATAATAGAAACAATTCAGAGAAGACAATTGATGCTTGTACCTATTCTGTACTAATCTCTCAAATATTACGAAAATCGGTTGACTATGTTGCGAGTTTTCACTAAAAATGTAAACAAAAGTCGCACTCACACGTGTCATAGGTGTGTATTGATGAAAAAATTTGTATGACGTGTCATAATCGTGCATGAAAAATTTTCCATAGAAAAAAATCACCAATTATAAACTTTTATTCATATCTTTGGCTTCATTTGTCCTATAAACAATCGGTTGGATGCATTTTGAAGGAAATAAGTCAGGGAATCTAGAAAAAATAGTTATTTTTAGTTACAGTGTTGCCAAATAGGCAATATTTCCAGTTTAAAGATAAAACTGCGTTTTTCTCCCAATACATGCATTTTTCTTTTGAAAATTATTATGCCATTGTGTTCTGATGACATTTTTACACATAAAAGCAACTAAAACTTTATTATAACTTAAGCCAATCCTAAGATATTATGATTTGAAGCAAAAAACTCACAATTTCTTATCACTTTTCTCGCTTTATTTCAGTAACCAAGCAAAATTTCAAAATTCTGGAAACGCCATCTTGTAGAGATTCGTTAGACGAGTAATGTGGCATATCTAACTCAGTTTACCCCAAAATGGCGTTTGTCATAAGATAGCACAACAGCGACGAGCTGTTCTTATTTCCTTAACCTTCATGTATTTATGACGGTATTCAGTTATTTTCGTCCGCATCCCTTATCACATATTTTTATAAAGTGATTCATCAAGAGTGCTATATTTGAAAACGAACCAACTTGGTTATGAAATAATTATTTTTGATCTTATTTAATTGCAAATAAATAGTTGCCTTTATTTTATTATTTTTAAAATTGCACATGTTTTGTCGTATGTATATTTAAATGTTCGTTGATTTGATGGCACGTATCCGCCGGGTGATGCTAATCGAGTTAACAATTCTTTGGACTGAGCAAACTAATGTCTTTGTTTCTTTAGTGTTTATTTGACCAATTAGGAAACAAATACTCAGGACATTTAATGTGCATATTCTGAGTTTACCACATTATTGCTTTAGCTTAGTTTTTTTCGTTCTTATTGTCATTGTTAGCATACCAACGCATGGAAATAATGATATCATAAGTGTCGGCAGGGCCGACGGAACACTTTTTTCCCGAGTGGGTACTAAGATTCAGAGTGGTTTCTACCCGTGGTGATGAAAGATCAGACCTGACGTATGTAAGTGAACAGGAAAATTCACGGATAATATCTGGTGGCTGTTTGGAAACATTCTTTGTTAACGAGCTGTATGGCTGACGGCACAGCGAAAATGTGTTCGTTTATTGCTGATACTTCAAATGTTCCACAGCTAACTATCAATTACTCCATTCTTTTAAATTTCGTTGCATTATTTTCCGTTCCCACCGTTGAAACCTTTCGCGGGTACTGAAGCCTGCATGATAGTGTTGGCTAACGGCAAAGTATCTCCAACGACCGACATTCCCTCAGGCTCAATGCAGGTCGATTTGGATATTTCTGCGGTGGCAAAAATAATGCCGATAAGTCCACTTTTCGATACAAATTATATACATCTATTACAACCAGGTACCAGAAAGTCTTCTTCTGTAGCAAATATAAGCCATTTAACATCATCGATATATGCGGGATCTAACTAAACACTCGGCCATGTACGAAGAAGTCTTGTCTACGTACCCGCCTGGGAAGTACAGATTGATGGTGTAGTCTCCTACGGGGGCCCTAATTGCGAAGTATTTTTTAAGAACCCTTTGCTTCAGTCAGTAAAATTCTGGTTTGTAAGTAATTGCGTTCGGTGAAATTGAGGAATGTAAGAAAACAACTAATTTTCCATCAGCCTCATATTGAGCCTTTCGCAGGTTCTGTTCTTCTACACTTTGTTCTTTTGAATGGGTCTCGTCTACCTGTTCGTCGCAAACCATTGGGCCTACAGCACCTTTTGTAGAAATAAGGCACGGTAAGGAAATGCGGAGAGAACTATGGAAAGTTTTCCTACTGTGGAGAGACTCCGTGTGGTCTCTCAACATAATCCACATATAAATTATTTGGGGAAAAATTGAAGCATTCTTTCAAAGAACGCTCCGAGAAGAATTGCTGAATAAGCCTACGCTACCGGCCATGATTAATTTATACGCTTCCTCGTTCACTAAAGAGCGAGAGTCTGACCATCCCATTGTGGGAACATTTTCTAGTGTGCCATATTCATTTTTGAAATAACAAAATCGCTTTCTCTCCTTAACTTCCTCGTAAAACCCTGAGACTGTTTCTTGAAGGGGCTGTTACAATACCAAAATAAGTGGTTCCTGGTCTCGGGAATCCTAGAAAAGAGCAGGATTTTGCACATAGGACATCAAAAACGCCAACTGTCCCTACATTTCAGTCCATACATTTTTTCCTAGGTTTTACACCATTCATTTGCATTTTGTAAAACCTGGTTAACTTCCGATGTAGATCTTCCTCAATTTTCACATTATTCGCCATGGCCGAGAAAATAGCCGTGATATTTGTGACAATTTCAATATGACCATCTTGAATACGGTGGAAATGACACAAATTCCTACTCCACCTGCACGGCCAAACGCTTTAGATTTATTATTGTGCTCGAGCTCGCTACAATTACTGAGCCCATTGATTGAAAGAGCTACGCGTCCTCTATATCCGAAACAAGAAAATCCTGCGGTGGAAGCATACAAGGTTTGGACTGGTTTGATTCTATACACTGCGATTACATGTCAGACGAAACGAGTACCAGGCGCGGGAAACAGTGGACGGTTTCCCACTTCGTGGTGACCAGAGAGTGTTCAGAATTGTACGCGAAAAGGTCTTATAAGGACTTTTTGAAAGTCGAATCGCCCGAATTATTACGAATATACGTGACGTTAGAAACACAAATGAAAAACTTGACGAAAGCTGAAAAACGGGGTTATTGGCACCGGTTCGTCGACGGATTAATGAGAGTTTCAACTGGTGGCTGGGCCCTACGTTGTGTATTCGATTCAACCTTTGATCGAAATACACGCAACCAATAATCTTTCGGTGACAGCATTCTGTGTAGATCACGATTCAAATCGACGTTTCATGATCAAATGATAATGTTGTATTTAAACGAAATGATTATTTTTCAAAAACACATTTTTATCTGACAGCATTGCTCGCGCTAAGCATTGCAGTGCGCATATTTCCGTAACGTTCATCAGAAGATGATAGCTATGCATAGTTTCTATGCTATTTATTATGACAGTAGTGGAGTGGCGTGGGCGACCACATTGTTACAGTTTCTGGGAAAATATGAGAGCTCATGCGTGCTTTATCTGAAAAATCATGCCAGATTACCAGTTACAAATATTAGTTTGAGTTCCTTCCCACTGCTCTAGGTGGATACTTTGGCATTAAAATGTCATTTTTGTTAAAAATCGCGTAATTTCAACGAGTTTTTCAGTATTTTTGTCAGAGGACGCAGGAAAATTGGCAGATTTCATAGAACCATGGAGGTTTAGAGATCCCAAAGGTATCCACTAACCATGGTTAAAGGGGATTGATGAGGTTCATAACTTTCTTCGGGTAGGGGAGACCGGGGCTAGTTGGCGGTGTTTTCAGTTTTCAGGCTTTGATGTAGGTAGATCTTGCAAAATAGAACAAGCGCCATGAAAGAGCAGACTGTTGGCAACAGCTCTGATTTTTTTTAAAGTGTTTGATGCATTGTCTCCATTTTTAGAGACAAAAATATGTGACGCGGAAAACCCGCCAACTTACCCCGGCCCCGGGGTAAGTTGGCGGTATGTGTGGATACGCCAAAAACTAAGCAATCAAATGGATATTCAATTACTTCAAGGGTCCTTTTGGAACGTGCTGAATGTCTTTTCGAGAAAACTGTATATTAACCGACATTTGCTATTATATTTCAGCTTTAATACCCCAACATTTTGACTTTAACGTTTACTCCCTATTCAAAAGTATTCAAGATGGTCGAAATTCTTCATGCAATTGGTCGGAATAAATGTCTCCTACATTGGCGAGATACACAAGAAAAAGATTTTCTTACTTTGGAGTGAATTCCAGAAATAAATTTTTTTGATGACTTTTGTGCACTGTAAATAGTACCGCCAACTTGCCCCGCGTGCAGCACCGCCAACTTACCCCCAACCGCATATTTTATAAAAAACTATTAAAAAAATAACTTTTGTTTATGGATAGATGCAATATCTATACGGATACTTAAAGCTCCTTTCACACGCTATCAAAAAGTATAATCATTCGGGAAATAGATTGAAAATCACCTTAAATAACACAAAGTGTTTAAAATTTAGAAAATTTACTTGGCATACTCGAAAACACAATATCACCCACAACTTCCACCAAACAAATCGTTTTGCAACAAAAACACATTGGATAACGGGTTTCACATAACTTGAGGTACACAAGAAGAAGCAGCGCTATATGTCTAATGGAAACGGAGAAAAAATGATTCCGCCAACTTACTCCAACCGCCAACTAGCCCCGGGCTCCCCTAATATCTCGGGTCATGTCCAATCATTATACGTTGAATGCGCATCTCCGTGATATTGGGGTCGTGGAGAGAGCTTATCACGACATTAAATATGTTGTCTGGTCGTGCGCCTAGTGTTCTAACGCCAGATCTTTGCTAAGCGAATACATTCGGCCCCATTCCAATGTGCTGGCTATCCTCGATCTTCCCTATGTGTCTCTCATATACATATTTTGAACCACCATAGATATTCAAATTTAGTTATCTCTCCTCTCTTGGTAGTTAT
Organism: Topomyia yanbarensis; assembly: GCF_030247195.1. Classification (NCBI taxonomy): domain Eukaryota; kingdom Metazoa; phylum Arthropoda; class Insecta; order Diptera; family Culicidae; genus Topomyia; species Topomyia yanbarensis. Next base: position 75,374,229 of record NC_080672.1, read on the forward strand.
GTTGACATCTACCTGGCAATCAGGTCCCAAAGAAAGGAGTTCCCAGCGGATCCAAGGAGGTCAGTTGGCGATCCGGTTCATGATGTCCTGACAGTGATCTTCCGTTTGTCAAAAAAACTGAAAGTTAAATTTCCGCCCTCTCTTCACTTCCCCTGACACGGTCTCTGCTACTTTGATATTGAAATCAATCCCTTTTGTGTATGTCTTTTGCCTTCCTTATAAAAGTGTTTCTCTTTGTTTCAATTTTAAATCAAATAATAATTCTTTTTGAAAAATTGCGAATCATATATTTAGTCTTTTAACATGGTTCTAACTGCATCCTTTATTCTGTTAATATTTTTTTGTACACCGATCAGAATTCCCTGTTTTCTAGAAATAAAAATTAATTTCAAATTTCAATCGAATCCTAATTATTATCCCACATTTTGAAGAAATAGGAATTGTAAAGCAAACAAATTTGTAATTTTTGTACATCGAGAGTTTCGGACGCATTCATTTTGTGCGCGAGACACATACATGGTTAATCTCAGGTTTGGGTTTGTTCCAAACTTTCGAGTGGGTAATTCCCCCCTCGGTTATTTTTGAGTGGGTAGTGCTACCCATTCTACACACGTATTCCGCCGGCCCTGAGAGTTGGCATCTTATTCAATCGTTCGTGGAGAAACAATACCAATACATAATTATTATTTAATTTATTATAATAATACCAAAAGGTATGCACGATAAATGATTCTTATATTTTGAAATCTTCAATTACTTATTACGTATTACGTATTATCATATCTATTTCGATAAATATCTCGAGACATTAAAGGCATTTCATTATATTTCAGAGAAGAGTGGGTACACTCTTCCCTGCAATATCCCTGCAATATTCTACTTTTGTTTTTTTTTCACATGACTTTTTAATGAAATACACATTTGAATTGCAAAAAACGTCATTTTGCAGTCAATTCGAATTGTAAGAGCAATGGATAATGTGTAAATCCGAATACCATGTACTGTCAGTAATATGAACAGTTTAGAAAATCATTACAAAATGATGTTTTTGTAAAAACGTGGGGTAACTTGATCCCCTACCTACTAGGACTAAACAAACAGAGCACACTATGACTAATAGAAACGAAAGTTAAGCTAACCATCTAGCCTGACAAAATAACTAATAAGACTATCTTTTTAGATGCACGACAAGCTTTAACACCAGTAGAACGTGAAGCTAGATATTTGCGGTAAATCAGTGCTGTTTGAATGGCTTTTCCAACTTTCAATAACTTATATCAAAATTTGTTCGCGAAACACACATTTTGGTTCAATTTAACCTGTCAGGTACTTTATGTAAGTGATCATTTCTATTCCTATACACTTCGGAAGTGTGTGTGAGACTTAATGATAGGGATCAAGAGTACCCAGTGTTACAGGGATCGATTTTTGTATGAATTGTGTAACGATTCATTCGAAAAGCGTGTTTTTCTAGACAAAAGTCCTTATAAAGTAATCGTAATTAAAAATATTCATAACTAAATAGTTCGACGAACTCATACAATCGTTCAAAAAAATTGTGAAAAGATCTTCGAGATGAATTTTAACCCATATTTTCAAAAATATGATACAACTTTTCCAAAGCAAATGTAATACATTTGATTTGTTTTTTAAACATCATAAACTACCAAATATGTCACTTTCTTTTTATATTGTGATAACTTTTTGTGTTTAGATTATGCGATATTGCAGGGGAATCAAATATCCCTAAGGATCAACTATCCTGACTCTCCCCTATAGTTCTGGGACTGTGGTGTTTCGCCGGAATACAGAAACAAGAAATAATAAAATCGTCCACATGCTGTTCGATTCAATTATATAAGAATTACACTACCGACAGTCGGCTGTCCCGAGTTCAAGTTCCATTTTTTGCAAACCAAGCATTACAGAATTAATTCAACAAACGATAAATTTATCGTGGATTCTGGGCAACCGGCTGCCCAGAACAATAAACAGATGATAACACTTCTGAGAGTTGCATAGAGCGTATCACTTAGAAAGGTGAATCGAAATGTGTGTAATCACCCTATCCTACTAACATGAATTCATTCCCGTGGCAAACGTGGAGATGCATAGGTAGACACGGTCTCCATAACAACGTTTGTTACACTAAAATTCCTTTCCTTCCCCGATGTCTGTAAGGACGTGGTCGGTGCCGTTATTGGTTTATCAAAGTATAGAACTCGTGAAGCGTGCATTGTGGACGAAGTGAACACATTGAGCTATTTTCAGGCCCTATTTGTTCATTCTCTGTGCACGATCATTATGCTCATGCTCGTTCCTTAACCTTTTTGTATTAATTTGCCTCAGGAACCTTTCGGTGATGATGAGCCCGGGTGCTAGAAAGGGATGGAGGATGTGAGGGACAGTACGTGTAAATAGATAGAGAGGGGAGTGGTTGTAACCCCTACCTTATGTTAGTTTGCTAGGTTAGTGAAGGGGATGCGAGTCCTAGTAGGCGAGGGAGGGGTGTTAATTTCGGGAAAGTGACATCCAACCACACACTCTTTGGTACGCCCGTGTAGAAGTTACAGCAAATTTATCCTATTAAAAAATTTGCTGGGCTGGTTATCGATTTGTAGATTGATTGCATATCCTTTCTATATGAGAAATACAAAAATCGATGTTGTTTCGTGAACATTACAAACATTATTCGCAGTATTAACAAAAAATTGTGGAGCTCTTTAAAGATTTCATAAAATTTGACGAATTATATGTTGAAATAACCGAAAAATTCTCGAATCGTTGGATTTTTAATATTGCCAGAAAAGTTTATGCAAATTCTTCCACCACGCATAAAATCATTCGTGATATTCCCTCAGGTAATTAATCTATCGGATCTCTCTTGACGATAATGGAATTTGCATTTGCTCTCTTGTGATGCAATAATAATGCTCCTGGTCTAGACAGAATTTAATCCAACTTGGTGATGATCTGCCTGATCGGGAATAAAAAGATGCATGTTAATATTATTTTACAGGTTGCCCTAGCAGAATGTTGTCCTGCGTGACTGGAGACAAGTAAAAGTGATCGCCATTCCAAAACCGGAAAAACCGCCCTCCGATCAAAACTCGTATCGTCCGATTGCAATATTTTCCTGCGTCACAAAATTTTTCTACAACGGCTCAACAATTGGATTAAGGCTAATGGCTTATTATAAGATTTGGTTTCCGGAGGGGAAACGGGACGAACGATTATCTGTTGCTATTTTCGTTAGAAATGCAACTTACGCAAAAAAGTACAAATGGCGTCTCTGTTCTTACACACCTAGAAAAACATCGTGTAAATTTACGTCTCCTTACCCTGACATATACGAGCATCAAAAATGACTTACTTTTAAGATTGAGTTTAATTTTACATGACGTTGAATTTCGTAAATCGCGTAATTTTACTCCACATATTGCGTTTGATCTGAATGGTAGTAAGTGAATTTTAAGTCATTGCGCATGTAATGTATATGTTTCATGTAAAATTAAACGGATCACGGTTATATTTAGTCATTTCGTGAATTACGGTTTGTTAAATTCGGTCATGCTTGCAATTACATATTTTTTGGTGTGTAGGCATAAAAGGAGCATCCAACTCGGTATCCTTTGCTGTGCTCTCGGAGAAGCTTCATCATGGTGGGGTTTCACTAATATTGAAAAATTATTTGCATAATTTGTTGTCAGAAAAGCATATACATTTATCGCCTGGTGATTTTGCTACTTTCAGAATAAGTTACATGGGCTTCCCACAAGGCTTTTATTTAAGTCCCTACTTTACATCCTCACATCAAATCTCAATTTAAACCGGTACCACCTCTCTATCTAAAAGAAGCAAAAATTATTAAAATATTTTCTAAATTTTGTGGGATTTGTGATTATGGTTCACTGAGGGCCAATTAACCCTTTGACCACTTAAGCTACCTGCGATAGAACTGGAAGGTTTAGGGCCTTTATTACTTAATCCAGTAATAAAGTCCCTAAATTAAAAACACATCTTTTCTCCGGGAGATTTTTTGCGATTCGTCTCAAACGAAAGGTGTAGTACACTTAATAGCTGTCGAATTTCACTTGTATCTGAATCAGGAAACGGAATATATTGACTCGATTGACACGTTTCCCATGCTATTCGGATATGTGTGCCTCGCCATGTCGTCTCTTCAATTTGTTGATGGGAATGGAAGGGGATAAGAAAGAAAAATGTAGTGTGATTGAAAATGACAACACAATACAATCAGAATATTTCACTCCTGAAGGAAAAATGGAACGTACTGATAAAGCCGATACTGCCCATGATCGCAAATCAGTCCCATAAAGATCGGAAATCCCATAGAAAACGGGACAAATATGCGATCATGGACAGTATAGGTCATCATCACACTGGGCTAGCAACAATAGTATATCTTTTAGTTTTACCTCGCTGTACATACATGATATGCATTTGAATTACTGCAGGGCAGGTTCATATCAAATGATATGAGGTTCCGTAATCGGATTCATAAAGATTACACGAATAGTGCCAAGTGATAATTGAGCTCGCAATGTCCCGTCAGTGCAATGACTAAAATACTGAAGTTGTACTTAACAAACAATGCGACGAGTTCTTTGACTTTTTTGGACTCATCCGGCAGAAAAGTTTTTGTTTGAACGCCAGTTTGGAAGCTGCACCAATGTTCTATGTTCGAATGCAGTACCAGAACGTATCTTGTGCTTCATCCATATTTCCCGTAGACTCATACGGGGAAAACTAATAAGCGTCCATTTGATCGATTCCGTTGTCATAACTCTTCGAGCAAATGTCCAAGATGTAGAACTACCTGAAAGAAGGGTAGTCGTTTGTGATGGCTCCGTACAGTCTTGAAAGTATGAGTTCTTCATCTTAGTGAAGAAGATGAAGATCCTCTAGAAGCACACATAACTCGAAGCGAGCCAGCCTCCCCAAGTAACATTTATGGTTTTATAGCATACTACAAGTGCAATCTAAGTTTTAAGAGTGGCTTGAAGTGCCTCTCTTGTATGCTGCTACTATGTGTGAGTTTGTTCTATCCATGAGCTAATACAAGTCACTTGGAGATACCTGTTGTTGGAAATACCTGAAAAATCTAGTCCTTAAGCTCTCTTCACAGTGATCGCAGTTCGTAGATTCGGAATTACGATATGTAACGATGTCTAGTAAGACGTTTAAATGATCAAAGATGAAGTATTTATGATCAAATAACGACGGTTCGAACTCGTTCGGAACTCATGCGCAATACTGTCAGAGCAGAGAGTTACGTGTAACACCTCTTTCCTGCCAGATTGTGAAAATATTGAACGATTTCCTCGATCGAGTATACGCAGATTTGTACTGTTTTAGTATTCCATCAATTCAGTGCCGCTCAAATTGATATCTGTCCTGCCCAAATTATGTGGTGGGTGTTCGTATCACTGCCGATTATGAGTGGAAATCCATTTCTGCTACAGTATGATGCATTTTTTTGAAATCCTTAGCTTTCTAACATAGAAGAATCCTTTATGGTTCTAGAATCAAAGCTACGGAACCTTTCTTTTTCTGCACAGGCCGAATTCATAGATTCATAGATTCTGTTTGTGTATACAATCCATTCCCACTGTCCGGCAGTGCTTTTATGGAAGAAACTTGTCTGCATCTATGTAATGATATATTTATTTTCATTGATAGATGTACACATGTTTGGCCCTGAAAATGAAAGGCGATAGCTCTATTGTACATCCAACGACCCATTTCAAGAATGCCTGTTCCTACACGTACATTCTGAGGCCGCCTTCATATACAATAAGCCCCGCGCGAATACATCCACGTATCAATTGGATATTTGCAATATATTTGCACTTCCAGAATGAAAATATTTTTTTATTCTGGCACGTATTTACAAAAAGAAAAATATTTATGAAGGTAAACAAGCATTGAAAAATGACATGAAACGATCTCACTAGCTCTGAACAAATAAATTCATGAGATTTCTGTGAAGAATTCTCCTCCATCCGTGAAATTGTTGCATCAGCTGTTCAGATCCAGGCGGCGCTGCAGGCGCTAAGCGGAACGAACTGGCGTATTTTTTCGCGTTTTGCTTCACATACTTCAAAGGCAAAGTTGTGACGACAAATTTCTATGCAAAATCACGCTTTTCTCGCGATATTTCAACCTACTAACACGTAACTTAACAGGAAAATCTACCTAATAAACGATTGACTTCATTTTTCTGTTGAATATATCACTGAGAACTGACATACAAGTTAAGTTTTCAACTTGTGTAAGAAATTATACTGTCGCTTTGAAATGACAACAGCAAGTAGTAACTTGCCACTGGTCGGCGCTTCGATCAGCCAGCAATCGCTATACATGACTTGTATGCAAACTTGGATACAATGGTGACTCACGCATGCGAACCTGTATGCGATGGTGATTTTCAACGTATTTTCATTTAAATGTTTACACAGGTTTTTCGGGAAAGTTTGTTCTAGCTTATAGGTCTGTTCTCTGTGAATATATTGTATATCACTAAAAAGTTTGAAAATGATTGGACATTAACGACAACACGTCCGGGCGATTCGCCAGTGCTGCCACTTCCCAATTCATAGATTCATAGTTTCTATACACAAATACTGAAGATAAAATTGTGTTACTCTAACTATACCCGATCAGAGCACTACACTAAACACTTATTGTACAGCAATTTGAAGATACCAAACACGTTGACTTTTTATCGCCTGTAGCGAACCCCGAAGTAAGTAATTGGGACATAACCATTATTTGAATCCCACGATTTGCGAAGAGACAAACGTCCACTGTGTTAGAGACTCGCTTATCGAATCTCTAACACAGTGGACAGACGTCTACTGTATTAGAGATTCGGTACGGAGAAGCACCTCGACTTGAGGACTCCTGTTTTCAGTCGCCTCTTACGACGTGGAAGCAGGCCCGATGAGAGGGGGGGTCAGCCGGGGCGATTGCCCCGGGGCCCGGATCGTATTTAGGGGCCCGCGGTTTTACCCGGAAGATGGGCGAAAACGTATTCACAAAAGAGCAATAAAAATGGTGATTTCTTTGTAATTATTCATTTTATTAAATAGTCATATAATGAAAGCGGAAAAAAATCGAAAGACATTTTAATTTAATAACTTGAGAATTCGAACTCCTGTTGTGGATACCAGAACTTTATTTGATATTTGACTTAAAAAAAAAAAACTTTCGTAAGGGAGTTGTCTACTTTATGTACTAGATCAAAAAAGCCGAGTTTTATTGTTTGAATCAACGGAATACGCGCCGAACAGGAATGCAAGCGCACGGACGTATCCGTCCTCTTCTGCGTTCGATTCTTTGTTGGTGGTACCGGTTGTTGATTTGGAGATACTGAGAACGATTTTTATTGAATGAATTTTTGTTCCTGTAAGACCCGTAAATCTTGGTTTTGAAGCTTTTTGTGGGTTGCCACAAGGAAAGTATCTATTGTTTACGGTTATAGTGGGCGGACTTTTCTAAGCTACTTCTGTGCAATGTTTTCCGTGGTGCAGTGTCTTTTTGCAGAATTTGATGAGAGGTTACATTTTTTTTTATTAATAGCCCGCTTCTTACCCCCACAACAAAAAGCTCACAAACGGAGCCCCCTGGTAGTGGACACATCAGTTCTCAGCGTACAAAAAAAGGTCAGCACAACAAAACAAAGTTACGAATCGCGGAAACGCTGAGAACAAAAAAAAAACAATACGAGACCGACAAAACACAAAATTTGACAAGAAGCTACGGCGAGTACCCAGCGGAAAAAAATCCTTTTAAGGGTCCCATCGTAGCTTTGCAGGAAGCTCATAATAATTTAAATTTATTTATTACTAATTGCTAGAAAAAATGCATTTATCAATTGTTAACCAATTATAGCTAAAGGAATAAGCTCGATTGGTGGTGAACGAAGTTTATATTAAAAATTCTCCTATTTTATTTTTTAAAATTAGTTTCAATTTTGCTTGGAAACGAGTGCGATATGTTATTTGCTTTAAATCAGTAGGAAGCTGGTTGAATAACTTAGGTCCGATGAAAGAAATGCGTCTTTGACCAAGGTTCGTGGATACTCTGGAGTATAATAAATGATTGGCTTGTCTAGTGCTGTGAGCTCGAATGCCTGTTGTAAATTCTAGATTATTATGAGCAATAGTATTATGCAAAGCATTGTGGATGTATATTATTGTTTGGTAGTTAGTCAACCCAAGCAAAGGTAAAATGTTATGGGCATTATTATTGTATAACAAAATAGTAGGGAACATAAATGGTTTTTTATAAATAATTTTAAGACATCTGTTTTGAAGCGTTTGTAGCTTTTTCAGATTCGAGATACTGGCACGGCCCCACACAGATACAAGGTAGTTCAGCAATGAGTGGATTAAAATTTTATTATGCGCATAATAAAATTTTAGAAGTACATGCTGGGGAACAAAAGAGCATACTTTACGCATAGCCCCACATAACGATGCAATTTTTCTCTCTATAGATGTTATATGCTCAATCCAGGAGAGTGTGGGGTCTAAGTGAAGTCCTAAATATTTGAAGCAGTTAGTTTCCTGAATTACAGACTGTCCCATTCTTGGGTATGGATGCACGCCTATAGCTCTTCTAGATGAACGAAACAGCATATATTTAGTTTTTGATAGGTTCAAGGAAAGAAGGTTTTCGTTGAAATAGGTCGTTAGTGTTTTTAAATCCGATTCAATGTGGCGTACAATATCCAGGCAGTTGTTGTTCGGGTAGAACAACGCGGTGTCATCCGCGAAAAGACGAGGAGTCCCTTTTAACCCGAGTCTACCTAGGTCATTGATATACAATAAAAATAACAGTGGCCCAATATTACTGCCTTGGGGCACTCCTATTTCTATTGGTCTATGAGAGCTACACGAGTCTCCAATAGATACGAATTGGTTCCTATGCGACAGATAGCTACGAATAATATGATTTGATAATCCTCTGATACCATAGCATTCTAACTTCTTAAGCAGGATTGAGTGATCCAGAGTATCGAATGCTTTTTTTAGGTCCAGAAAAAGGGCACCAACAATTCTTTTGCTATCAATTTGACTAATGATGGAGTCAATTAGTCAATTAAAGTGCTGCAGCCCTGTCTGAACCCATACTGGTAGTTGTAAATTATGTTGTGTTTGTTCAAAAACTCGAGTAGTCGAGTGATGAGCAATTTCTCAAGAATTTTATTGAAAACGCACAATGTTGAAATTGGTCTATAGTTGGAAGGTTGGTTTGGATCACCAGCTTTGAAAATTGGAATTACTCGGGCTATTTTTAAACAGTCTGGGTACCTGCCGGTTTGAATTATTAAATTAAAAGCTTTGGTTAGGATGTTTGCAAAAGTGGTACAGTTACTCTTAAGAACACTAGCGGGGATCTTATCAGGAACATCGGTTGATCTGCATAGAATAGTTATGTAAATAGGAAATTGTTTGTTGACAAGCATTCTTACCACAGGAAATGAGTTGGTAATACCCGGGAAAATGTTCCTCAAAGTTAAGTGATCCACTTCCTCGTATCTTGACATATTTTTTTATCACCATGTCAGGAGTGAGCGGAGATAAATCATGTAAGCGCACCTGTCTAGAGCCGTTGTATATATATATATATATATATATATATATATATATATATATATATTATATATATATATATATATATATATATATATATATTATATATATATATATATATATATATATATATATATATATATATATATATATATATATATATATATATATATATATATATATATATATATAATATATATATATATATACAACGGCTCTAGACAGGTGCGCTTACATGATTTATCTCCGCTCACTCCTGACATGGTGATAAAAAAATATGTCAAGATACGAGGAAGTGGATCACTTAACTTTGAGGAACATTTTCCCGGGTATTACCAACTCATTTCCTGTGGTAAGAATGCTTGTCAACAAACAATTTCCTATTTACATAACTATTCTATGCAGATCAACCGATGTTCCTGATAAGATCCCCGCTAGTGTTCTTAAGAGTAACTGTACCACTTTTGCAAACATCCTAACCAAAGCTTTTAATTTAATAATTCAAACCGGCAGGTACCCAGACTGTTTAAAAATAGCCCGAGTAATTCCAATTTTCAAAGCTGGTGATCCAAACCAACCTTCCAACTATAGACCAATTTCAACATTGTGCGTTTTCAATAAAATTCTTGAGAAATTGCTCATCACTCGACTACTCGAGTTTTTGAACAAACACAACATAATTTACAACTACCAGTATGGGTTCAGACAGGGCTGCAGCACTTTAATTGCAATGACCGAACTAATTGACTCCATCATTAGTCAAATTGATAGCAAAAGAATTGTTGGTGCCCTTTTTCTGGACCTAAAAAAAGCATTCGATACTCTGGATCACTCAATCCTGCTTAAGAAGTTAGAATGCTATGGTATCAGAGGATTATCAAATCATATTATTCGTAGCTATCTGTCGCATAGGAACCAATTCGTATCTATTGGAGACTCGTGTAGCTCTCATAGACCAATAGAAATAGGAGTGCCCCAAGGCAGTAATATTGGGCCACTGTTATTTTTATTGTATATCAATGACCTAGGTAGACTCGGGTTAAAAGGGACTCCTCGTCTTTTCGCGGATGACACCGCGTTGTTCTACCCGAACAACAACTGCCTGGATATTGTACGCCACATTGAATCGGATTTAAAAACACTAACGACCTATTTCAACGAAAACCTTCTTTCCTTGAACCTATCAAAAACTAAATATATGCTGTTTCGTTCATCTAGAAGAGCTATAGGCGTGCATCCATACCCAAGAATGGGACAGTCTGTAATTCAGGAAACTAACTGCTTCAAATATTTAGGACTTCACTTAGACCCCACACTCTCCTGGATTGAGCATATAACATCTATAGAGAGAAAAATTGCATCGTTATGTGGGGCTATGCGTAAAGTATGCTTTTTTGTTCCCCAGCATGTACTTCTAAAATTTTATTATGCGCATAATAAAATTTTAATCCACTCATTGCTGAACTACCTTGTATCTGTGTGGGGCCGTGCCAGTATCTCGAATCTGAAAAAGCTACAAACGCTTCAAAACAGATGTCTTAAAATTATTTATAAAAAAACCATTTATGTTCCCTACTATTTTGTTATACAATAATAATGCCCATAACATTTTACCTTTGCTTGGGTTGACTAACTACCAAACAATAATATACATCCACAATGCTTTGCATAATACTATTGCTCATAATAATCTAGAATTTACAACAGGCATTCGAGCTCACAGCACTAGACAAGCCAATCATTTATTATACTCCAGAGTATCCACGAACCTTGGTCAAAGACGCATTTCTTTCATCGGACCTAAGTTATTCAACCAGCTTCCTACTGATTTAAAGCAAATAACATATCGCACTCGTTTCCAAGCAAAATTGAAACTAATTTTAAAAAATAAAATAGGAGAATTTTTAATATAAACTTCGTTCACCACCAATCGAGCTTATTCCTTTAGCTATAATTGGTTAACAATTGATAAATGCATTTTTTCTAGCAATTAGTAATAAATAAATTTAAATTATTATGAGCTTCCTGCAAAGCTACGATGGGACCCTTAAAAGGATTTTTTTTCCGCTGGGTACTCGCCGTAGCTTCTTGTCAAATTTTGTGTTTTGTCGGTCTCGTATTGTTTTTTTTTTTGTTCTCAGCGTTTCCGCGATTCGTAACTTTGTTTTGTTGTGCTGACCTTTTTTTGTACGCTGAGAACTGATGTGTCCACTACCAGGGGGCTCCGTTTGTGAGCTTTTTGTTGTGGGGGTAAGAAGCGGGCTATTAATAAAAAAAAATGTAACCTGCTCATCAAATTCTGCAAAAAGACACTGCACCACGGAAAACATTGCACAGAAGTAGCTTAGAAAAGTCCGCCCACTATAACCGTAAACAATAGATACTTTCCTTGTGGCAACCCACAAAAAGCTTCAAAACCAAGATTTACGGGTCTTACAGGAACAAAAATTCATTCAATAAAAATCGTTCTCAGTATCTCCAAATCAACAACCGGTACCACCAACAAAGAATCGAACGCAGAAGAGAACGGATACGTCCGTGCGCTTGCATTCCTGTTCGGCGCGTATTCCGTTGATTCAAACAATAAAACTCGGCTTTTTTGATCTAGTACATAAAGTAGACAACTCCCTTACGAAAGTTTTTTTTTTTTAAGTCAAATATCAAATAAAGTTCTGGTATCCACAACAGGAGTTCGAATTCTCAAGTTATTAAATTAAAATGTCTTTCGATTTTTTTCCGCTTTCATTATATGACTATTTAATAAAATGAATAATTACAAAGAAATCACCATTTTTATTGCTCTTTTGTGAATACGTTTTCGCCCATCTTCCGGGTAAAACCGCGGGCCCCTAAATACGATCCGGGCCCCGGGGCAATCGCCCCGGCTGACCCCCCCCTCTCATCGGGCCTGCTTCCACGTCGTAAGAGGCGACTGAAAACAGGAGTCCTCAAGTCGAGGTGCTTCTCCGTACCGAATCTCTAATACAGTAGACGTCTGTCCACTGTGTTAGAGATTCGATAAGCGAGTCTCTAACACAGTGGACGTTTGTCTCTTCGCAAATCGTGGGATTCAAATAATGGTTATGTCCCAATTACTTACTTCGGGGTTCGCTACAGGCGATAAAAAGTCAACGTGTTTGGTATCTTCAAATTGCTGTACAATAAGTGTTTAGTGTAGTGCTCTGATCGGGTATAGTTAGAGTAACACAATTTTATCTTCAGTATTTGTGTATAGAAACTATGAATCTATGAATTGGGAAGTGGCAGCACTGGCGAATCGCCCGGACGTGTTGTCGTTAATGTCCAATCATTTTCAAACTTTTTAGTGATATACAATATATTCACAGAGAACAGACCTATAAGCTAGAACAAACTTTCCCGAAAAACCTGTGTAAACATTTAAATGAAAATACGTTGAAAATCACCATCGCATACAGGTTCGCATGCGTGAGTCACCATTGTATCCAAGTTTGCATACAAGTCATGTATAGCGATTGCTGGCTGATCGAAGCGCCGACCAGTGGCAAGTTACTACTTGCTGTTGTCATTTCAAAGCGACAGTATAATTTCTTACACAAGTTGAAAACTTAACTTGTATGTCAGTTCTCAGTGATATATTCAACAGAAAAATGAAGTCAATCGTTTATTAGGTAGATTTTCCTGTTAAGTTACGTGTTAGTAGGTTGAAATATCGCGAGAAAAGCGTGATTTTGCATAGAAATTTGTCGTCACAACTTTGCCTTTGAAGTATGTGAAGCAAAACGCGAAAAAATATACGCCAAGTTCGTTCCGCTTAGCGCCTGCAGCGCCGCCTGGATCTGAACAGTCTGATGACATGCAAACAATTTTCACGAGATATGGAGGAGAATTCTTCACAGAAATCTCATGAATTTATTTGTTCAGAGCTAGTGAGATCGTTTCATGTCATTTTTCAATGCTTGTTTACCTTCATAAATATTTTTCTTTTTGTAAATACGTGCCAGAATAAAA
>NC_080672.1:79735841-79768341 GCF_030247195.1 Topomyia yanbarensis
CAGGTATGGCGGGATTTGTACATCCACATTAAGACGGGTTAATGACTCAATGTACTTTTACTTATTTTGTTTGTGAATTTCGCGGCTCAAAGTTAAATGCTTTATTAAAAGTAATGTCCTAGCACTACATTCGCTGTCGGTTATTATCATACGTGGTAATTGCAGTTATTGCGAGAATTCCACATTAATTTCAATAATCAGGGCGATGGGTAATGTGGGTAGTATAGATAGTACTACCCACTCGAAAATAGCCTAGCGGGTTCAATCATTGGAGCAAGCCTAAGATTTGAAATTTGCCACGCATCGCAAGTTATTTTTGTTAATGTAGTGCACGATATATTTTCAGTAATAATGTACGGGTACCATTATATTTGGATTCCTACTAGAAATACTGAAATAACTGATTTTAATGCAACCATGCAGAAGATAGGTAAAAGTGCAGCATTCGAATCCACAGTGTAAATGTATTCTACTTTACTTCGGTTATGTCCCAGACATTACCCACCCATCTTTTTTAATTTTTCGTAATGAACCCAAGTAACAATTGAAGTGCAATCTAAGTTTTATCAGTGGCTATAAAACTACCATAAAACCTCAATTGTTACTAGGGAAGCTACAAAATATTTTCCCTGGAATATTACACAATCATTAAGACCTTGCTAAATAAACGGTCACAATTTCAAAATTCATAAGTTCAGTTATAGCACATCTACAAATAGCCTACCAGATCAGACATATTAGGGCAAATGTATATATTTATTTATTTATTTATTTATTTATTTATTTATTTATTTATTTATTTATTTATTTATTTATTTATTTATTTATTTATTTATTTATTTATTTATTTATTTATTTATTTATTTATTTATTTATTTATTTATTTATTTATTTATTTATTTGGTGAGGTCATACCCACAGGCGATTTATTGATTGACAATGTTGATAAGTTTGCTGTTCGAATGTAAACATTTATGCGTCATCAGAAGCGTCTTCTGATAATGGAATTCTCGTCGGCATACTCTTCGAACTGAATTTGCTTCCTGATTGTTATCTTCATTGTAATTATTTGTTCTCGGCTAAATCACTTTCATGTTCCGGCTGATTTGCCACGTACTCGACTCTGAAGAATATTGATATGTATTGATGAACGTAGAGAACCGTACGAACCGCACAGGAAAACCTTGATGGTTTCGAAATATATTTGAAATTGTTCAAAACCATCTTGTTTGATCGGTTATGACAAAGGTCTAAGTCTAATGGTTGTAAAATATAGAAAAGGCTATCATTACGAAATGGGCAAAAAGTATGTTGAAATTATGTTTATTGAACTCAAAATATAAAATATTACTATAATTTAAGGGTTGAAGCATCCCAACCTCCGTTCTATACAAGATTAAATCCAACTGATTTGATTTCTTTAACTTTTACACAAAAAAAGTTCTTTACTTGAATCAATTTGTTCAAGCAGCATTGAATTTCTTGAATTTAGATATGATTTCCCTTGTACATTGAACGAGGGCTGCACTTCGTACCTCAAACCAATAGCCAGCGCCAGTATGCGACTGCAAAAAGGTGTGCACAATAGAGTGACAAGAACAAAAATTACCGTCATCAGACCACTTCTAGCTCGATTTCTAGTCCTATTAGGAGAGTTTACTACAAATTTTAGCCAAATCGGACAAGTCTAGCTACCGGACCGACGTGTTCGAAGTTTGCATGGGATTTTTCGACAATTTATATAGAAAAAGTTAACTAATTAGCATTTTCACCGCTAGGTGATACGGTATGCATCAGTTTATCACTTCAAGTGAAAATAAGGAAGATAATTTTATTACCTACAACTTTGTCGAATACTGCAATCCAATCCAACTTCCTTGGAATTTTTAATGATGTAAGTCAGTTCTTCGATTCCACAAACTTTTTTTCTGAAATAACGGTTGGGTTAAGCTGAATAGTATGTTTGAAAGAATTTTAGTACATGATATGATTCATTTTTTAAATAGAAAATATTAGTTTTACATTTCACCGCATAGAGAGCGCCAGCACTAACTCTTCAACGGAAAGAGATAGAAATGAAATGTCTTCTACAAAGTTGTAGAACAAGCCATTTCCAATAATTCTGGTGAACATTTCCATAGTTTATCCCTTTTTCTTCAAAAGTTTGTGTTGGTGTTCTCCATGCGGTGAAATGTAGAACTAAAATTTTGTAGTTAAGCGATGATTCATATTATGTAGTAAAAAATATTTCCAAACATACTATTCATTTTTTCGCCAAAAAATAATGTTCATGGTAATCGAATACTGATTCTCCACCATGTGCTGTTAGGCCCTGTGCCAAACTGACTGTTTGTTGATACTAGTCGATACATTTTGCGATTTTCAAGTTTTATTTCTTCGATTTCTCCAAAAGAACGCTCCGTAGTAGTAGTGTCAAATTAATAATTATTCACGCTCTAATTCTACTCCGCCACTTCAGGTAACATTTACGTTTACGTTGTAGCCAAAACGCAGACGATGTCGTCATAAAAGAACCTATTCCCACTCTCCCCCAACTTCTAAGCCACGCGACCAAGACGTCCCCTTCCACCCTACGACGATCAAAATCAATATGCGACTTGGTTTCCACAGAGAGTTCATCCACCCCAAAACCAGGCACTCAACAGAAGCCCAAAATCAGCCTCGTGGATTTTGCGTCAGCCCCCGTCCTCCCCCTTTCCTTTCTTCTAATAATGCCCACTAACTGAAAGCATAACCTCGTTTTGGGGCTGCTATTTTCCTTTTTGTTTTGGCACAGCCACCAGAAGAACCACATGCTATAGGTATGTATACACATTGTTGGCCGCCACCGTAATCTGTCTAGATGAGGCGATTAGCCTGAATTAAGTTGTTTCGCGTGGGGGCTGGGGAGGTGGAAGAGCAATAACGGGGAATATTAAATTACAAGATTGTATGGAGCGGTCTGGTCTGGCCGATACGCACCAGTCAGAAATTATTGATGAATGGCGAAACTGTATCAACTTCCATGATTATGGTTGGTGGAGCACATGTTGATTGTTGATTTATCGTTGTGGCCTAATTGAGGAGCTGGATGCAAAACAAAACGTCATACTTCATGATGTTTGAACTTTGTTTGACCTTTGACCAGGGAAGGTAGAAAACTGATTAGTAAAGGCAACAAGGTTCTAAATTCATAGTTTTAAAAACAGAATTCTTCTAACCCTTAAAAAGGGTTGTCCCGCTTACATTTTTTCGGCACTGTGTTTTTTTGTGCTATTCAACGTAAATATGCACAACAGTTTTGTAAAAAGTTTCGAAGTATGTATTACTTGCATTAAAAACAATGAAACAGATTTCCAAATTGTTTAGCCTATCTCGAGCAGAGTCATCAATATGAAGCACCGAAACTTTTTCAAGTTATAAGATATGTGCTCTTAATATTTGCTCGTACCATCATCCGTAGCTAGCTGTTTGAACGTGATGGAGCTTCTGCCGCACGACTATACAGCTAAACCGATATACTGAGGAGGAAATATTTGAAAATCCGATCTGGCCGGACTGTTTGCTGTTATGGTGATCGCTATTAATATTTGCTTCGTTTCTGTGTCTTATAGACCCCATTTAGAGTATCAGAAGACTGCACAAAAATTTCTTCGTTTGCCCAAGGAATTCTTTCACTGACATAAAAAGTCCTTTTCATTACAACCACACGTAAATTCAATGAAGATATTAGAACATTTTTCATTGCCGAAAAGTATATTAAAATCTTATGTTTGTGGACTTACTTACCGAAATAACTGATTTTATTACAAACTAGTTAAAATTCCTGCACTCGAATTTACAGCATACAGTATATTCTACTACTCTCGGGTTATATCTCTGACATTACTCATCTATCTTGTATTTAATTCAGAAAAAAATATTTTGGGAATTCCATCTAGTCTCAATGCAGTGTGGTCAAAGATTTGACACACCGTAACTTTTAGACCCCTAGATAATTTGGGAAGCTTGTAATCGATAATTGTCTGTGAAATGTCCATAGTCAAATAATTATTTAAAAACAATAAGACCATGTTCGCTGAAAATAGCCTTCCAAATGTGTCACTCCATTTACGAGTCGTCCCACGCAGATCCATTTCCAACTGAGACGAAGCGTGCGAAAGTGAAAGTTTTCTTTCTAATCCATATCAATTTCCTTTCCCATTTCTCTTGAAATAAAAGGAAGTTTGCCAAAAGGAGCTTAAGAGCGAACCAATAGGTTCATACGGAAAGAGGTATGAGTTCACATAAACGTGCGCGATTATTGCTGAAATTTCGTTCACCTTCCCAATGCCATGGGGAACCGCCGGAAATAGAAAGGTCCCACCACGTGTGTTCTGTTTGCATGCAGTAATGAATCGATACGTCACGGTCAACAGATGGTTAAAGGGTGAACACGAAATTATTGCTACACTTACAACTAGCTATAACTTTTTTCCCACTTGACGGGAATTAATCAAATTTTACACTATGCTATACATATTTCTACTTAATGGAGAAAACTTAGGTAAATGTTATTTTTTCTACACTAAGGAGAAAATTGTTTTTACCCACCTTTGCGTGTTAAAAGCACAAAACCTATAACTAAATTAGCTATGGAATTTGCGTTTCGATTTCGTCTCATCAGAACTTGACACTAACTTGGTGACAAGACTAAGCGTCGGATTAACGCCAACTCAAAAAAAAAAACTATTTGTGCTTCTGAGTAAACCCCCTTAGTCCTGTGTGATGACCCGCAAGAACAGCCAGCGTCAATCCGGTGCCAACTTAGTCCTGTCACTAGGTTAGTGACAGGACTAAGTTAGTCTTTTGAGTGTGCTGTGTACACCCGTTGATTTTGATTTTATGTGTTCTATTGTGGCAAAGACTCTACGCTCACATGAAAAATCTGGAACTGTCCCATCGCAAAAACGCCAAAATCTGTATAGTTCATTCAGATGGAAGAAACTGTTGAAGGTAATTTCACCAATGATGAATGTCAGCACACTGTTACCAAGCTTTACACGGAGTTGTCGATCAAATTCAGTGGCTGTGATGTTTTACAAAATATGCATCAAAACTGACTTTTAACAAATTTCATGACAGATGTGATTTACACCAAAAATGCTAAGTTTTTACAAAAAGGACATTAATTCGCATTAAAATACTTTATTTAGCAAGCAATTTGCATCTGTAGAGAGCGAAGTGAAATTTCCACAGAAAAAGTCCCATCATCGATGAAATTTACAAAACAAAATGTTCTCTAAGTGTGCAATTTACTGTTCATCACAATGAGAAAGCGTCATTTTTAGGCATAGTTGATATTCTAAAAGTTAACTACAATGCACAGTGGTCCAGAATGCAAATTTAGCAGGAATTTTAACTTTTTGCTAAAATTAAATGACTTAGCCTTACAACATGTTTGGCAAAGTTGTTGTACTTTGCAAGGCCCTTCTTTTTGTTTAAGCCGATGCATTGGTTGGAGGCTGGCCAAAACATCAAAAAAAAAATTTGAAATGTTCACATTTTATATTTTTTCTAAATTTCTCATGTATTGAATGATGAATATTCAAAATTTTATGATCGTTGGATAAGAACATGATTTTTAACATGGTTTAAACGTAGCAAAGTCCGGACTTTTTAATGATTTTCATTTCCGAAACCACCATTGTTCGGTTCCCTTCAAATGCATGTTGCTCTTTTGATTTTGGTCAGATTTTAGCACAACTAATTTCGTTGTGTAGAGGAACGAAAGAACTTGGTTAGTGAATAAAATACATTTGGTAAATTTGCTTGGAACTATGACTTTTTCGTTTAAATATATTTGAAGTAGTCAGATCAAAAATACTATTTTCACGAATGCTTCGCGATGCTAGGGTGGTTCCAAATTTAGCAATATTTACAATAGAACTTTTTAACGGTTTGATATAGAGCTTTACTGTCTTCGATGATGTTGTAGATCAACACATTTTAGACAAATTTGCTGTAAGCTTTAGAGTGTTCCTTAAAAAAACGGTTTTATTTCTATAACTTTTGAAGTTTTTATTTTACGCTAAAGTACCCTTTGGACAACTTAAAGATTATTTTAGGGCGCATAATTTGCTTTAAAACACCAACTACTTAACTTTTTTCGTTTTAAAGTTATAAGAACTTTTATATAAAAAATATAACTTTTTCAAATAGAATTATCTTCGATTCGGGCACTCAGCATTGAATACTGTTGCTTTCATATGAAATAGCATGCTGTGTAGTATAGATCACCAAAAAATGGCAAATACGATATTTTTTTATATCTTGCAATATTTACTCCAATAAATTTTTATTTTTAGTAAAAAGTATATATAACTTTCTAACGAGCGAAGCTAGAGGTCCAATATATTAAGACAAATTGTTCTCCTTCAAAATATCTGAAAGTATTTCTAAAGTGATTTTAATGAAAAATCAAAACTGCAAAAGTTATACAAAGAAAACCATTTTTTAAGAAACACCCTAGATTTTTTTGGTAAATTTCTTGTAAAATGAAAAGTATTATGCATAGAGTTTCAGTGTCTTCGACAAAGTCTTTAAAAATTTCATTATCTTCAATTTTGTGGAAGACAGCGAAACTCTATCTCGAACCATAAAAAGGTTATTTTTCTAATTTAAAAAAAAATAGAACCATCCTACCCACTATTTAAAATAATAGATAAGTATTGTAAAGTGCAATATTTTATCATGAAATCGAAACTACATTTTTATATTGTTCACCGTGAAAGTAATTACGAATATTACGAAGAGTCAATTTATGAAAAACCAAATTTTTAATATAACTTTTTCAGTTTTCATTTTTTTACAACCTATCCTTCAGATGTTTTTCAGAGTTTTTGAAGACGAACATTTTCTTCTAATTCATCAAAACTCTAGCTTTTATTGTTTAGAAGATATGAGCACTTAATATTTCAAAAATAGATTTTTTTAAATCAATTTTATGAAATTTTAAAAAATATCGTATTCGCCATTTTTTGCTTAATTATAACTCTTATCATAACCTTATTTATAGTTCAAAAAGAATTATCTTTTATTTGCCCCAAATGAGTGATATTGTTATTCAAAACAACCCCATTTTTGGCGAAAAAGTGCTCATAACTTTTCAACGGAAATAGCTAGATATATGGTGCCATAAAACAAATTATTCGCCTTGAAACAATCTTAAAGTTGTCTGAAGCCTACTTCACTTTTAAATGAATACAGCAAAAGTTATTGGAATAAAACTGTATTTCGAAGAAACACCCTAAGCTCCGTCTTGAAATTTATTGTAAAATAAAAAGTATGACAGATAGAGCTTACATGTCTTCAGCAAACTTTTCCAAAATTTGTCGCACTACAACTTCGCTGAAGGTCGTTTGACTCTAGCTAGAATGATTAAAAAGTTAATTTTTTGATCTTGGTAAAATTAGAACCACCCTAACTATTGTTTTAACAAAAAGAGGGGGCTCATAAACTACGAAAACTTCTCCAAAGACTTAATAAGGCTAAGTTGTTTAGTTTTAGTAAAATCCCAAAATTCCTGCTAAATTTGCATTCTGGACCACTGTGCAATGGTATGAAGCTAATTCGGAGTGTTTTGTTCATATGTATCCACCGAAATTACCTGAACTTAGTTCAGTTGCCATCTACTGGGTCATGAAGCGGTAAAAACTCAGAAAGGCCAATGAAAAAGTTATTAACGCAAATGACTTGTCGAAAAGCTATGGTCGAGCATTATCTGCAGCAGTTCGTTCCGTTTCACTGAATCAGACGCTACCGTGAAATGCAAAAACAGATTATGAGTCCGCAATCTTTATTCCCGAAAATTACTTTAAATTTTGCTATACGGTAAACATGTGGACCATCGTTGGTAGTCCTTCGTAAAAACCTGATTTGATATTTACCAACAAAGTATTTAGCCAACGAGCACAGTCTGCTAAACAGAACATGGGAGAGACCTGATACTCGAGTTTATCTCTTAGTGTATGTGACACCATCCAGCCAAAATTTAAAGACATTTCATTTCATTTCATTCAGATTGTACCTATAACGCAGGTGATTGCTTCCTACAACATGTCACACATCATTTTTGAGCGCTGTATAGGGTTTCAGGACTAAAGGATTTAGCTAGAACCAAACTAGAAGAAAGGAGTTTTCATGAGATATACGTAAAGCTGATCTTAAAAAATGCAAAATACTATAATTCGTATTTTGCGGACTTCATTGATAAGAACCATAAATCTACTTTGATCGGAAAATATCAATGACCCTAAATTGATTTATCGCAATAATAAAAATAATTATTTCAATTTTATCTTCTCTTTTTCAGGTAGGACAACAAATCGATTATCAAATCTTCAATGTGAAGCGCTGGTCAATTTATACGGAAGGGTTCTTCAAGTATGTGATAACATTTTAGCATATGTATTGTAACCCCCTCCACGTTAAATATTTTTTCTTCGATAGTGTAACTTCCTTGGCCAGTCCGGTCTTTTTTAAGATATAGAATGTTACAATCGAAAATTAGTCCAACAAGAATGCATGTCAATAGGTCAAACTGTTTTTTTTTCATACGTTTATTTGACACGGCATTTGCAAAAGCTTTTTACGCCAGTTTCTTTTTTTACATAGCACGTTACAAAAATCCTTAAGACTAATTTTAACTGTAATAGTAATTTGTCTAAAACTAACACTGAAATCACTTTATTGTTTGCTTTTTTCCTTACATTGTTATATTTCATAATGATCTAGTATTTACGGGTGTATTTATTCACTTTTTTTTCTGTTATTGTCTAAATTTAAAAACTGAATATTCTAGGACACTTTAATTGGTGAAGCCTTGGATGAGAGTATGAGGAGATGAATTTAATTAAATTTTGACAGACGCTGTTTTTAGAAAATGATAGATAAGTTCCATGTATAGAGGATCGCGATACGCCAGGATGTCTCTAACAGGAACATGGATTGGTCTTCCTCGGACTTGTAAAGAATCTACTAATTGTGATCTGGCTTCACGATATTCAGCGCAGGGCCAAACAACATGCTCAATGTCATGGTAACCCTCTCCACAAGCACAATGATTACCCTCAGCGAGCCCAATACGACGGAGATGCGCATCTAAAGTATAATGATTGGACATGAGCCTTGACATCACACGGATGAAGTCCCGACTTACATCCAATCCTTTGAACCATGCCTTCGTTGATACTTTAGGGATAATTGAGTGTAGCCATCGTCCCATATCTCCATTGTCCCAAGATGTTTGCCAACTAGCAAGTGTCCTCTGTCGAGAAGCGCTATAAAATTCATTGTAAGCGATGGGTCTTTCATATATTTCACCATCTAGTGCACCAATCTTGGTTAAATTATCAGCTTTCTCATTTCCCGCAATAGAGCAATGGGCGGGGAGGCACACTAAGGTAAATTTATAACATTTTCTTGTTAGGTTACTCAGAGATTCTCGTATCTTCCCCAAAAAGTATGGATCTTGATTATCAATTCTCTTTGAGCGTAGAGCTGCAATTGTGCTGAAACTATCAGTGAGGATAAAGTAATGGTTCGGGGGTAAAGTATTAATTATTTGCAAACTACACTCAGGTTTTTTTTTACGCGGGGGATACGAGCCGCGTAAATGAAAACCGCGTAAATGAAAACCGCGTAAATTTCAAAATCCGCGTAAATGAAAACCGCGTAAATTTCAAAATCCGCGTAAATGAAAACCGCGTAAATTTCAAAATCCGCGTAAATGAAAACCGCGTAAATTTCAAAATCCGCGTAAATGAAAACCGCGTAAATTTCAAAATCCGCGTAAATGAAGACCACTTAAATTTCAGAATCCGCGATAAAGGGAACCTCATTGATGGATACCGCGTAAATTCCAAAATCCGCGTAAATGAAAACCGCGTAAATTTCAAAAACCGCGTAAATGAAAACCGCGTAAATTTCAAAATCCGCGTAAATGAAAACCGCGTAAATTTCAAAATCCGCGTAAATGAAAACCGCGTAAATTTCAAAATCCGCGTAAAAAACCGCGTAAAAAATACCGCGCAAAAAAAAACCGCGTAAAAAAAAACTTGAGTGTATAGTGAACTGCTGCTAGTTCCGCTATAGGTCAAACTGTTAATTAAAAAACCTGTTTTAATCCACCTAGAGGTGCAATTGTGCCTTTCTCATTTCTCCAAACTATGATTTAATAGCTGGTTCGTACAATATAACATTATGGAAATGTCTTTCATTCTTATTACACTTGGTAAGTATATATAAGAGCACGTTTTTGCATTCATCGCGGTATCGGTTTGAATCGGAGTTTTCTATGTGATCGCACTCCACAACCCGTAACTCCGGAGCCGGAAGTCGGATGGAGATGGAATTTAATATCAGTTTCCGACGACGCAACACCTTTCATTTGAGACTAAGTTGATCAAATCGGTCTATTTTTGAGAAACCAATATAACCGTTATTCTGAATTTACTGAATATGATACTTCAGGATCCGTCGATGGTGGCCAGTGTGGCCAAAGAGACTTTGAATGACTGTTGGGGACCTAGATCTACAAATTCAACAGTTGTGTTTACATTTTGGAAAAAAATTTCACCTTTTTACATTCATCGCAGAATTCGTTAGAATCAGGATTTGCTGCGTGATCGTACGTATCACCCTGTAATTCAGGAACCAGAACTCGGATCCACACAAAATTCAACAGCAGCTGATGGACCTTTCATTTAAACTTAAGTTTGTCAAAATCGGTTCGGAAAATTCCGAGAAACCGATGTGGACAAATCAACATATTTTGTTTTGTAACCATACTCTTCAACTCGTAATCCGGAACAAGATGTCGGATGAAAATGAAATTCAATAGCAACCTATGGGAATATTTTACCTTTCATTTGAATCTTAGTTTGTAAAAATCGGTTCAGCCATCTCCGAGAAACCGATGTGTACATTTTGTTAACAAATCCGCACGCACATACATACATACATACATACATACATACACATATACATACGCACAGATATTTTGCGATCTCGGTGAACTGAGTCGAATGTTATATGAGATCCGGCCCTCCGGGCCTTGGTTGGAAAGTCGGTTTTTGGAGCAATTGCATAACCTTTCTATATGAGAAAGGCAAAAGAATAATATTTAATTAGCTGAATAAGCATGAGTTCAATGTTATCTTCATGTGATTATAATTTGGAAAGGTTGGTGGAATGGGTTTGAACTTGTAGGGAATGGAGGGTTAGTAGAGTGGGAGTGGAGGATGCGCCAGAAATCCTTCATCTTATTTCGGTATACGGGGTGGATGAAGGAAATGCGGGCGTGAGGGTGGTCCAAGAGGAGGGGAGTGATGAAGGAGGGAGGTGTAAGGGCAAGGCGGGGAGGGGAGGGGAGGGTCTGCGACGCAATACTCAACTGCATATTTTGCCTTCCATTTGAGACTTGGTTTGAGAAAATCGGTTCAGTCATCACCGATGAACCAATGTGACTTTAATTGTGGAATATGCCCGGAATTCCGGACTTCCGGAATCGTCGATAGTGGACAATATATTCAAAGAATGTTTGATTGGCAATCAGTGATCTAGATCTGCGATTAGAAGTAATTTGATGATCATTTCGATAGTTTTTAGCCTCTGAGGTATTACGATTGTACCGATTTATCTGGGGAATTCCAGTGTATCCTTACTAACACCCCTGTAACTCCGGAAGCAAGAGTCAGAACCGAATGAAATTCAGCAGCAGTCAATGGCATTACTGTATCTTTCATTTGAAATCAAGTTTGTAAAAATCGGTAGAGAATTCGTTGTGGAATGGGTGTGATATTAGCTTAGGAACTTGGCGGGTTCCCCGGGGGCGTCATGAACCGTCATAGGTAGCCAATGTGGTCAAAGCTGCTTTGATTGATAATTAGTGATCCAGACCCGCAAACTAGAGTAATGTTACATCAATTTTAATATGTTTTACATCATTTGAACATCATGGTGGTACCAGTTTATATGGGAATTTGCTGTGTGACCGCACTCTTCAACCCGTAACTCCGGAACCGGAAGTCGGATCAACTAAAAATTCAATAGCAGCTTATGGGAGCGTTATACCTTTCAGATGAAACAAAGTTTGCGAAAATCGGTTCAGCCATCTCTGAGAAAATTGTGTGAGTTTAAATGACACACACACACACATACACACACAGACATTTGCCGATCTCGACGAACTGAATCGAATGGTGTATGAAACACGGCCCTCCGGGCCTCGGTTAAAAAGTTGATTTTTACAGTGATTGCATAGCCTTTCTTTATATGAGAAAGGCAAAAATTAAATCATGTTTTCTTTTGCCAGTTCAATTCAGACAATATTTTTTTTAGCGAATGCGAATTACCGGTCCTTTCTTTTGACTTCTTCTCTCAACTGTTGCACAGCCTCCTCAGTCACTTTCCTCGCCGCAGTATGCCAGTTCGCGTTGAACTGCATCTCGACCTTTTTATTGGCTTTTGCACGTGGCGAAAATCGAGCTTGAGGTCAACAATTTTGAAATCTGTGCTAGTCTGTGCATTTTAACATTTTTTTTTAAACTGCAAATCTGTGCATTAAATAAGAAAACTGGATCTCTGTGCAGTTTTAACAATCTGTGCAACACTTTGAACATTTGTGAAATACATTAATCAGTGCACCTGGCATCCCTGAAAGTACACCGTTCGTTCCGTTTAGTGCCTGCAGCGTCATCTGAACTTGACTAGTTGATGCAATGATTTCATTGATTTATTAATTTTTTATTACCAGCTGCGACATCTACAGGATAATAGCATAATCAAGATAAGGTGGATATGTCTTTTTCCGATGACTACATATGGAGACAGGAACAGCAGCACCTCTTCCGGGTAAAGGTAGTGCTTTCCATAGTAATGCACGCAAACATATTTACTTTTACGTTGAGTTTCCTACTTTCGTACATCAGAGCCGCTGTAACCTCTGTTACTTCACATTTATCTAAGACAAGACGTGACAATCGGCTTCTTAGTTTTCCTTCGGCATTCTTCTTTTCGCACATTTTCACCCAGCCGAAATCTTCCGAACAGTGTTGCTATTTTTATTTATGAAAATTGAGTCTTGTTAATTTATTTTATGCCGGCAGTATTTTGTATCTTGAATCCACTATATTGATGAAGTGCACCGTTTTTTCATGTCATGGGTGTTTAGTAAGGCTTGATGAAGCCATTTTTTTGAAAAATTTTAGATTATAGTGTGGTTTCTGTCTTATTTTTGATAAAATTAATCAACCACATATACGGTAAATGCATGATAAACACTTGTTTCACTTTGCCGTATAATTTCTGTTCAATTTAGTCATTTTTACTTGTTTAACGATAATAATTTTATTTGTCAAAAGTAACGACAATCTTTTCCTATAAATATAGCAACACTGCCAAACATCATTTCGCTATCCCTGTAGTAACATTGCGTACGGTGCAAAAAGTCAGAATCAGATATTTATGAAAAAAAAATTTCTCGATAGCACGCTAACGGATATAATTTTTGACATCAGAAAATAGCGATTTAAACCTGAAAGCTGTTGATCTCAGAAAATAGTTTTAGGTTGACATGACAGTAGTCTATTTAGCACTTGACTGTTGAAAAAAAAACAGAAATTTTAATGAGGTGTTCGTGATTTAGGAACATTTTTATCTTATCTTGTTGGGTACGACGGACACAGTACTGTGGGAATAGATGACCATATTTATTACGTGAATACAAACCAGAATGCCGTCAAATTGCATACCCTTGCGCTATTTTTTATTATCGTTAGATTATGATGTACCAACAGAAAACAAAATTTATTGATCAAGAAGCGTCTCACTCTTCCTTTGTCCTATGTTCATCGTTACCAATGCCGTATGTCCATATTACCCATGCCAGGTGTCATCTTTCTGTTTTAATTTTTTTTAGAATAAGTTACTATATTGATGGAATATCCCTCCCCAAGGTTGCGTGCATCAGTGCTACAGAGCCTCTGACAGACAATTGCTTTAAGATGGTAATTGCATTACGCCTCGATAGTAGTGCATCGAGGAGACCGAGAAGGCTTATGCGCCTTTTTTTTTGTTCTATGTTTCTTCATACTCTGCACCTGAGCATACCAACGTTCAACCACTGGAATATGTGCGCGGTGACGTAGCCGACTGGCGGGTCGACGTGGATTCACTTTTGCTGTGTGCTGTGTTTGCAAATATTGTTCCACACTTTGATGGCGGTATTCGTGGGCGGGGCTCACAGTGGGAGTCATTGTGTGTCCATTTATCGGTCGACTTCGTCATCGTGCATAGACTAATTAAATAAATTTAATAAATACATAAGTGGAAACCTATTAGTTGTCGCTTTGTAATAATCGTAGTTTTTCGTACTAGTGTACAATTGTTATGTGCTCGTCGTATGTCTATCTATGTATGTGTTCGACTCAGTATTTGTGACAGTTGGGTCAGGGAATGGATGCAGAACTGGCGTATATGATAGAATAGTGGCTAATATTTCTGGTGATCAATTTGTGCATTTGGTTCTATTTATTCGAGAAAGCCGGATTGGATAAATTAGGGTACAATGAATTAACCGACGCACGTGAGTCATCCATTCCCGGCCAGCATAGCATGATGAAAGTCTAACAGCATGCTATTGTCGTTAATGGTAAATATACAACATTTGCTGCATTTAGATGAGATTGATTGCATGTTACATGTGTTTTTCTATTCTACTTCATTAGTCTGTTTCTTTTGTATATCTCTTAGTTTGCTTTTCCATTATTGATGTATACCAACATAGTATCGGTCAATTTACACACTATTAATCAAGCTCTTTCCATCTTTATTTTCCTTTATTCGGCATATTATGATTCTTGTTATTAGTATACCTCTACTATACGCTATCAATACTGATAATAGGTATAAACACTCGTAGCCTTCGCGATAAGACAAACCTGGCCACAAACGCGACTATGCAATTGCAATAATTCACACATACTTACGCCCGCGATTTCGCCTACATGAAAAAAAACCCCGGTAGTTAAGTAAACGTGGCATCTTTAAACTTCCAAACGCGGTCTCAAACATCAACCCACCACTCGTGCGATCATGAAACGGTCTCGTCCGGAAGTCTTATCTCGGTCCTAGCAGTCTGGACTAATCGTCACTGTTGTGCTATCTTATGACAAGCGCTATTTAGCTTATTTCGAGAAAAACGATTTTTAAAGTTTGAGATTGAATATCTTGACACTTATAAATGATGCAAACAATTCAAATAAGACAATTGATGCTTCTATCTATCCTGTACTAATCTCTCAAATATTACGAAGATTAGTTGACTATGTTGCAAGTATTAACTAAAAATGTAAACAAAAGTCGCACTCACACGTGTCAATAGGTGTGTATTGATGACAATTGTATGGCGTGTCATAATCGTGCATGGAAAATTTTCCATAGAAAAAAGCGTCAATTTTAAAGGAAATTAGACAGGGAATGTAGAAAAAATAGTTATTTTTGGCTGCAGTGTTGCCAAATATGCTATATTTTCAGTTTAAAACCAAAATTTCATTTTTCTCGCGATTCGAGTATTTTTGTTTTGAAAATTATTATGCCATTGTGTTCCTCAGATAGTTTTACCCATAAAAACATCATATGCATCATGATAATTTGAGCCAATCCCCAGACA
Source organism: Topomyia yanbarensis (assembly GCF_030247195.1). Classification (NCBI taxonomy): domain Eukaryota; kingdom Metazoa; phylum Arthropoda; class Insecta; order Diptera; family Culicidae; genus Topomyia; species Topomyia yanbarensis. The sequence goes on from NC_080672.1 coordinate 79,751,554, forward strand.
CAGTCATTTGCAGGAACAAATTGAAAATTTCTCGCTATATCTCAGTAACCAAGCAGAATGTCAAAATGCTTAAAACGCCACTTTGTAGAGATTTTTTAGACGAGTAATGTAGCATATCTAACTCAGTTTACCCAAAAATGGCGTTTGTCACAAGCTAGCACAACAGCTACGTAATGCCTTCAGTTGAACCAATCAAAAAATGACGCTCATATTCACTAAACAACACGCTCCATGGTGACATGACCTGGAACTCTAGCGATGTGGGGAAACGGACTCTCTTCTACCGTCTGTACCATACACTAAAAATTAAGCATCAGATTCACGGTCCACGCGCGATCAAACAAGAGTACACGCTACATCATTATGAAATTGAAATCATGCACGCGAAGTCATATACACGTGACAAACACGTTAGTATACAAATGCTTGAGGCCTTCGCGACCATCCACGGCACCTACACCCGCGATCTCGTAAACATGATAACATCCCGGTGATAAAGTGAATGTCTCAGCTCCTATAAATTTTTAAACGTGGTCTCGAGCGTGAACCTAAAAACTCCCGCACTCGTACGATCATGAATAGGTCACTTCCGGATGTTTCTATCCTTGATATCTGCAGACTAGGCAAGGAACTAGGAAGGCATGGCAATTGGATCAATTAAAAAAGGAGAGTGGATATGAGACTGGACACCACGTTACATGGCGGCATGACCGGGGACTCTAGTGATATGGGGTGCTGTCAGAATGTGAATTGTGCACCGAAAACTATCAGAATGAAGGTCCGCGTGACCATCCAAGAACGCACGCACGCACATGAACGCGAGCGCACGTAACAAACACGTTAACATACGAACGCTTAAGCCCTTCGCGATTAACAACGCACACCTACAGCGCTGTTCGAAAAAAATAGCAGCGCAAATATTTTTCGAGTTTAATTTAAAATACTCCCATACGTTTTGTTCTCCAATAACATTATATGTTTTTGTAAGTGACCTATAGTACGAAGAGTAGAGCACGCCACCATTTGGAATCATAGGCTTATTGTTTACGAAACACAGCTGTCATTTCGGAAGAAAGTCGATAAATATAAAGCTGTTCGTAAAAATAGCAGCGCTACCACAAAAGGTTTTCAAATCGCTAAAGTTTCCAAGATTTTCAGTTTAGTCAATCTATTTTATTCGGAATAGTACTCTTACGCTTACAATTAACCCGAAATTATAAGTTTACATATTGTAGTATTTCACGAAAATGGGTCGTTCGAGGCACTGTACGTACAGTCGAGAAGCGAAATCTCATCAAACGGTTGAATGCTAGTGGCAAAACATACCGTGAAGTTCAGGAACTTGTACAGTGTTCTGTCACAAAGATACATAATGCATTGCACTGGACAAACAAATGTGAACCTAGGAAGTAAGGTAAGCGTCAGTAGGTTGGACGACCACCAGGAACTGAATTTTTATCACTATATACGAAGCGCACATGAAAAACATATTCAAAGCCAAATCACCATACTCGAAAAAAACGCTTGCGCTGCTATTTTTTCGCGATCGCGCAATCTTAATAACGCCCCGGTAATAAGGAGAACATTTTAGCACTTACGACGTTTCAAACACTGTCTGAAACGCAAACCTACAAAGTCCGTTTTCGCGCGTTCATGAATCGGTCACGTCCGGAGACCATTACCCTCTGTCTTAATAACTTAGGTCCATACATTCAGTAGGACCAATCAAAAAATAAAGCTCATATCCACTAGATAACAGGTTCCATGGCGACATCACCGGGAACTCTAGTGATATGGAAGATCTCACTCTCTTTTAGCATCTTAGTCGTACACCAAAAATAAAGCATTTGATTCACGGCCGCGCGCGATTATCTAAAAACACGCGAATGTGCGAAAGGCACACGGCTATAAAATGGAATGGAATGCCCTGAGACGATTTCGCTAGATTTTCAGCGCATCGTGCACTCAGTGCACTAGCGCGACTGCCGGAAGGTTAAATGCATTTTGATTTAAAATGATACTTAGAATCATATTCTGTAAAAAAATTATAGTTTTATATGTGTATTAGAAAAACTTTTTTACCATTTTGTTGACAAAATATAAAAAAAATTAGAAAAATGTTTTTTTTTTGCAATTTAAATTTTTAATATATGTTTTGTTTAATTTATGTTTTTGTAAAAAATGACACAATATTTGTTAGTGCATATTTTTTTCATGAACCCTTTTCCCTATAAATCGTTCTCACGAAGTTTTGCTGTATAAAATAGAGTAACAGGACAAAAAAAAATTAAAATTAATTAGTTTGATGGGCTCTAGCAGACGAACCAGTTGAATTTGAGTACATCCTTTCTTGAGCATATTTTTCTTATCTTAGAGATCCCAAATATGAAAAAATAGAATTTTTATTTTTTAACTTTGTGCTGTCGGAATTTTCACCCTAGTGAGAAATTTTGGTTTTTACCAAATTTTCCTCCTTAGGGTGAAATATAGCATAGTGCTTTCGCATAGGCCTGCTAAACCAAGACAAGTTTCGGCTTCACTTGTGTCTCATCGGCATAAACAGAACTTCTGCTCGAACGGGACATCACGTTTGATCAGTCGTTTGATTGAAACACATAGTGTGTTTTAGTTTTAAGGGATTTGCGTCAAGCCGGCGCTAATCTATTCCGACAATGTGTTAGTGTCGGTTTCTGATGAGGCGAAGCTGAAACGCAACATAGTATGAAAAGAGAAAAGTTTTCTCTTTCATTAACTGCTATGAACTGTGTTTAGACAGTAACGGTTTGTCCGGAATTTCCTTTCAAAGAGAATTTCGACAGCTGGCTTTTTAGTCGTAATCATATGTTTGGCGAGAAATAATCAGAAATATAGTTACTATATTCATAGTTAGGCGGATACCCTGAGAGGAGCCAATGTGATGTGATTATGGTGAAAATTATTTTACTCTTGCCTTGTGTTATCGAGTGTAGAGAAACAAAAAGAGCAAAAAAAAATCCGTAACACCAAAATATATTCGCACAAGTATGAAATATTATCATATCTTCGAATATGGTTTTTCTATTCGTACATGTAAAGTTCTTACTCAAGACGACAATGAAATTATTAAGCTAGAGCTTGAACATTTGCATGGGATGCCAGTGTTTTCTTTCTAAAATAAGAGCTTCCAGTTTGCCGGCTTTTGTGTCCGCCTAACTCTGTATATAGTAACTCTAATCAGAAGGGTTATGATGCTATATTTAGGGACCAAAGGATAATATTTTAAAAGTTTCGGTTTATTAAAAAGAATGAAATATATATGTCCCGATTTTATCAATGTTCCCGTTTTATTAGCCTAAAATTCACCAAGGGACTGATAAAAAACGGGTTTTCACTGTAGTATGTCGGTTTTTTCCATTTGGCGTGTCTTAATGAAAAAATGAAAAAGAAAGAATTTTTCAACAAATGCAGCACATAAAATACAGTTTCCTTTATTTTAATGGTTATAAATTCAATAAAATGATTTATAAGTATTCTGATTGTACAATTTAAAATAACTATGTTACTACAATTACACATATAACACTCGGGAAAATTACCTATTCGGCGAAACGACACATTCGGCGAAATGACCCAGATCCCGAATTGGTCATCTTGAAATAAACGATCGATAACGCACCGATGAAAGTAACGGTGCTTTATTGTTCACACAGACTGTAGGTACAAAAGTTCATTTGATTCACTGCACTGTGAACAAGCAGAGTGATTTTAGCTTCCGACCCGATCGAAACGAAAAAGTAGGTATTGACCCTGAAGTGATTCCATAATCACCAGCTCAAAAAGAGCGCTTAATGCTGGAGCCAGCAGCTGGCAAGCGTCTACATTATGCTGGTAGCGTCCTGGTTGCCAGCATGCTGGCACTAGCAGATGGCAACCAGCACTAATGTAAACTGGGCAATACCACGACTGACGACTCTACGTTGAAAACGTTCACAGATAGCGCTAGAAGTAAAGTGTTGCTGATTTCATTTTTTTTTCTGTCATAGTGCATATATTTTCTGTAAACTTTGGTTAGAAAAGAACTTGTAAACATGTCACCTTTAATTTTGTTGAGAATTGCTTACGAAAACGAAAGAAAACTATCATTTTATAAGATGTTGAGTAAACATCTTGCAAAAAGGGTGTAAAACATAGTGGTTTCTAATAACATTCGCAGAGCTACATATGTGCGGTTCCAAAATGTAATTTGCTGAGCTCTGTAGCCGCCGCAACATCATTTCACGTTCCTTCTAAGTCATGCTAAACCTTGATGAGATGATGTAAATTCATGAAACTCTGAATTACGCGAGAAATGAATATATCCGGCTTGTTGGCAAGTGTCAGCTTTGCATCATACACAGCCGATCCTTCTCACTGATAGGCTTAACAGAATTTCCTACGTAGTTCCAAATATGAAGGAGTTTAACATTGGCATCAATTGGGTCTCGGTTTCCAGTTGAAACTTTATTTATGGAAGGTATTTTTATAATCCACCATAATACCCAGATTATATTTCGAAGAAATGTATGAGCCAAATGGCAGTAATTTCAGAATAATCGCAAATAAAACTAAATTTCTTACTTGTTTCATTCATATTTTGGCACTGATAAGCCTTTTTCGCGAGGAAAATAAAGTTTTTGTTGGATGCTACGACTCACTTGCGAGTGAAAAAAACACAAACTGTGTTACTTTGCCTGAATCATAGGTGTCGCATGATTAATTTTAGTTTTACCCAAATCGCCAATTGGCCCTATTCAAAAAATATGCGAGGGTTTTTTTTAAAATATGGCAACTTATCCTGTTTACGCTATTATTGTGTAGATGTCGCAGCAAATAATTATGCTTTGAAGCAAATCGCCAATTAAGAAATAGAAGAATGTGTCGGCGCGCAGATGGCACGATGGTGAGTTTTTTTGAATTTCGCATGCGGAATTTGGATCATTTTTGACGAACTTTCGTAATTTTTGAAAAATCACCTAAAGAGGAAAGAACAATCTGACATAAAAACATTCAACATGTGTAGTTCTAGAAGAAAATAAATATTTTTTTTTGCTTCGACTGCTTTATCCAAAGAGACTAGAATATCTAGAAAGTTACTTTAGTCATTTATTTCTTTTAAAAATCATTTTATTTGTATAATTCAGAAACAAAATGAGTGCAAGCACTCATCACCAAATCCAATTTTTAGGATATTACACCTACTAAAAAATAGATTCGATTTTTTACCAAATTGTGATACATTTTTAGATGCAGACCAACGGAACTAAAAAAATGACGTTTTCGGACGCATTTATTGCATAGTACATAGCTAGTCAACATGTACAACTAATAAACACATTCATTTTCAAAACTGTACTTTATTGTTCTTTTCACAAAACGAACAAAACACAAAATGCTCTCTTATCTTAGTAATAGGAAAAGTCTTAAAATCTCTTCAATGTTTTTCCTTTTCCCCTATTTGTTACTTTTATTTGCCGCCATTGCGACATCCTGCCTATTGCTTATTACTTTTCGTTAAGTTTCTAAAGTTTTTTTTTACTCCTCTATTACGCACAACTTCCTATTACTCATATGAGGGACTGTGAAAAAATAAGTTAGTCAATGAACCTGCTGCCTTTGTTCTACAACAAAACAAACCAAACAGAAAATAGCCTGACTGTCCTTACTTGCATTTCTTCGCACAAAACAGAACGCGGTGGTGATGAACGGTGAACCTCGTTCGCTCGCAGTAAAAACAAAATTACACACGAAACTAACTGGATGAGTACGATTCCTAACTGGCAAACAATTGCCGAACCTATCTAGAACAACATCGTTCCCATACCGCCCATTTCACTCTGCTCATTAACGAAAATCTCAAAGTACTGATAGATGATAGTCACGGCCAGCAGAATACCGGTTCCGGATCCAATCGCACCCATGAAATCCGCAATCACCGACAACGCTCCGATACACAGCCCACCAAACGCAGCCGCCGTCGGAATGTACCGATTCAACTCGTGGATCATCGAATTCTCCCGATGACCACGCATAATCATCTGCTGTTCCTTCAGCTGCTTGGCGACATCCTTGGCCGAACTGCCGGAAACGTCGATCCACGTCTTGGAGAAGAATGCACAACTGCCCAGCATGAAGACGATGTAAAGCACGGCGTGAATCGGATCGGTTGCGATGTGCGACAAGTTCTCCGGTGGCGACAGATAGTAGCAGAGACCTCCGATCGGGTAGGCACGAGCCGGTCCACCGCCGCTAACGTCGGCCCAGGTTCCCAGCAGATTGACCAGGAAGTTGCCGTGGAATTTTACCGCCAACATCTGTGGAAAGAAATTAGTATTAAAATCTTGAAACGAACATCAACTACCCAAACTCACCTGTGAAATGACGTAAAGATTGGAAACCAGTGCCGACTGCAGAATGATCGGGATGTTGCTCGTGTAGAACAGTTTGATCGGATAGCTGCTGTACTGACCGCGATAGCGGGCCGACTTGATCGGTAGATCCACTCGGAAGCCCTGGAAGTATATGACCACCGCAAAGACGAGCACGGTTGCCAACAGGTTCATCAAATTTGGAAGATTCTGACGGTAGAATGCCTCGCGCAGTCCTCGCACCTTATCCTGACGGGTAGCCAATAGATGAAACAGTGCAATCACAGCACCTTCGAACTCTGTTCCACGACCGGTGTTAACCGTAGCTGGCGAGAATGCTTTCCACACAATCGTTTCGCAGATGTTGGTTGCGATAAACAGCGAAATTCCTGATCCAAGTCCATATCCCTTCTGCAGCAGTTCGTCCAGCAACAGCACAATCAACCCAGCCACGAAGAGTTGAATAATGATAAGCAAACACACTCCGGCACCGATTTCCGCCGGATCACCGTACATTCCGGTCATGACGTAAACGATAGCCTGCCCAACGGTAATAACCATACCGAACAGTTTTTGTGCCCCGTTGAACAAAGCCCGATCCTTCGGTGTATCACCGACCTCAATAATCTTCGCTCCGGCCAGCAGCTGCATAATCAAACCAGACGTCACAATCGGTGAAATTCCCAGCTCCATCAGCGTGCCTCGATTGGAAGCCAAAATAACACGAATCCAGTAGAAGGGATCGGCCGAATCCGAGCTCATAATACCGAACAGCGGGATCTGACAGCAGACCAGAAAAATGAACAAGGTAATGGCCGTCCATAGCACCTTCTCCCGGAACTGGATCTTTCGTTCCGGTTTTGCAATTTCCGGCAGGATACTGCAAAACGGTTTAATGATTTCCAAGAATTTAACTGAAAATAGTCGAAACGAGATTAGCATTTCGGAAAACTAGCTACCGAAATTTTCTAGGCCACTTACTTCCCATCTTGTGCGGGTGTGCTTCTTTTTCTTCTTCACGATTTCACTTCCAGGTTAACGGGAACCCGAAAACTGCCAAAATTAACCAGCTGCCCAACGGCAAGAACCTCCCAGGCACAGATCGATTCACTTTCTCTCACGGTATGGACACGTTTACTTTCCGTTCCCGACTCGATAGGACAAAAAAAAACCGTGAGCCGCACCTCCGTCGTTCCGTGATGGGCAAGTACTTTTTTCGAAATGAATGAGCGTGTGGAAGGATGAAATCAAAGATAGGTAGGCAGAAACGGAGTGGGGTGGCTTCGTCTCTCTACACGTAAACAGCCAGACGGTGATGTGTTGGAGCTTCCGAACTGTTCGAAAGTGACAACCGATTGTCAGGAGGGATGACAGCTGTCAGTGCTGTCTGCGCCTCTGCGGGTGGAAACTGTTCGAAAATGTGGTGATGGTAACGATGATAACGCGTTCGGTAGGGTTGTGCTGTTTGCGAAAGGCGCACGATGGGCGATACTGTAACGCGAGTGGTAGAACAGTTTGAGGGACGTTATTGTGTTATGTTTGCCGCGGAGCAGGTTTGAAATGAACGTTAATGGAATGTGAATGACGAAACAAAAATGTTTGTATTTTGCAACAACTTCAAAGAAAATTCTTCATTTTTCATATAAATCTACTTCAATATCCGCTATACATAAATTAGATTCTGACAAAGCATTTAAAATTTAGAAAGTATTAGAAACAAGATTAGAAACGTAGCCAAAAAAAATTTTCAACGCAATTTTTAATTTTATAAGCGAATTCAGTTTCATAGAAAGTTCCTGCTTAATCAGGCTAAAATAATGTTAAGCATGCCAAGAGATAATTTTAAAATATTTAAAAAAAAAGTTCTATTCCGTTTATAGAGTTCTATGCAAATTATTTCACACACTAATTGGGGGTTTGTTTTCCTCCAGCTGTCATATTCAAAACTGTCAACCAATTAAAACATTCGAATTAGCCCTCCTAAAGTATTTATAATGCTGTTGAAATGCTCTATGTCGCTGTAAAACTTATTCCGGAGACATACAATACCGGTTGGTCAGATTCCATCATCGAAATAATAGGACCGAAAAGTTATTTTTGATTTGTTTTTCTTTACCTATGACAGGTGGAGGAAAACAAATCGTTGAACACACTAATACAGTTACAGATTGTCAAGTACTCTGTAGTCGTTTGAAAAAAAATATGCCTATTGCAAATTTGGAATATCGACGAGATGGGCCAACCCTGGCCTTAGCCTGTCATGAAGTTGACAATTCAAAGGAAAAAAAATTGGAATGTATGGCTACTAGATTGTTATGGGTTTTATTAACGATTCAATTTGGTTTTTTAAATGTTGAATGATGTTTGCAGGTTACTTTACGATTTTAAAGATTTGAAGATGTAAAGTTTCGTCATTTTCAATTTCACAATTGAAAATAGATTTTTTTAATATTTCCAGAAGTGCTCATCTTATCATCATATAAATATTTTTCTCTGTATTTTTCATACAACGAACCATGCGTTATGGTTAAAAATAAAATTTCAGCGATATGATCAGAACGCAAACAATTTACTTCTTTTTGTAGTGCTGATTTATCCTACTTTCGAGAAAATCCGTTCACAACGACGTTGCTGGTATACACAGCCGCTTCCGCATATAATAGCTGCCGAAGATGGATCCCGCTTGTTTTACACTCTAGTAACTGCGTCGTCAAAATCTTGCCAGAGAGAAGAGCTGGATGAAGTTGATTTCGGGATATGATTAAAAGTTTCATTGTTTTTCTTCGATTTCTATCGTTCGTATTACAGATTGATATGTCGACTGATAGTTTTCTTCATCCTCAAATGATTACTTTTTGAATCTTGGATCCAATGAAATAGCCTGTGTTCTTAATTCTTTCAGATATCTTTCTCTAATTTTTTGTAGGCCAATCGAGAGTTGCTTCTTGAGTGTGCTTGTTGAAGAAAAGCTTTTGAAAATTAACTAATTTTCTTCAGCATTATGCGGTACAACACACACGTTTTTGTAAGAGACACGTTTTTCTCCACGGATATCTCATTAGTAACATCGTAAAGTGTTCTCAATAACGTTGACACTGTGATCGATGACCTTCTAATTTCAATTTTCCTACCTTCATTGCAGCTAGCCCATCATGTTCAGAAGTACTTTCGCTACAACCTGATCCTTTTTTTAAGATCCAGCACGAACGGCAGCACCACTGCTGTGTTTCTGTCATAAGACACCATCGGATGTTTACTTTTTAAGTGCCTATTTCGTATTTCTGGACGATGTAACTGTCGTGTAACAATACCGACACTTCGCTTTGATTCCTTCCTTCGGGAAGTGATACCACATATAATTTATTAATCTTCCTCACGTGGACATCATGAAATCTAAAAAATGTGTTAATGAAATAACATTCAGCTTTGCGGTTACTAAATATGTACTCTTACCATAATATTGTTGGAATAGAATGCATTTTAGCTCAAATGCAGCCATCGATTTCGACTCAATCCTTTTCAGAATATATTTTTGCTGTACTTTAGAAAACCTGTGAACAGCAAAGAGAATAGGGAAAGAGACGAATAGTGTGAAGCCAAAAATACCTTATTGAGCAGACCAATCGTGCAATGTAAATAAACATTACTCATGCCTGAGTTGGAGGAGATAAGTATTGTACATCTTTCAAAAAAGAAATTTGAATTTTCGTCAGAATTTAGTGCAATCGTGATTGTAAGCTGCATTTTAGAGTATATGTATGAGTAAAAACAAGCTTTAGAATTATTTCATCTCTTTGTTTCGAAATGCACATCGTTTGATAAACAAATCCAACGATCGACAAAAGGTTTGTTTTCAAAATATAATAGGAGTCATTTGAAGTGCTGCCTTTGGAAGCGGTTGCCAAAATTCTAGTGTTGAAACCATCGTAAAGGGAGTGTTGCCGTTTTGACTGATTTTCACTCTGCGTCTCTTTCCCTATTCTCTTTGGTGAACAGCAGTAACAGAAAGAGCGCATCGAAATGTTATTTCTTGAGCGTTTTTTCAAAACGTCATATCTGCAATGAGTTACTCTCTTTGTTTACTTTCTCTTCTGTTAATAATTCGGTCACTTTAACATTTATCCCTCAACTCTTTGCATAATATGCTAGTTAAAACCACCGTCTTTCGATCTGTACTGTAAAATAAGTGAAAAGTGTTATAGTGACGCCGTAAAAATCGAAAGAGAAAGTATAAACAGAGAGTAACTCATTGCAGATATGACGTTTTGAAAAAACGCTCAAGATTTCTTAAGCGTTTTTTCAAAGAAGATATCTACAATGAGTTACTCTCTTTGTTTACTTTCTCTTTCGATTTTTACGGCGTCACTATAACACTTTTCACTTATTTTACAGTACAGATCGAAAGACGGTGTTTTAACTAGCATATTATGCAAAGAGTTCAGGGATAAATGTTAAAGTGACCGCATTATTAACAGAAGAGAAAGTAAACAATGAGTGTAACTCATTGCAGATGTCTTTTTGAAAAAAAAAAAAAAAAAACGCTCAATATTTGTGACGAGCTGGGACTCGCAAAGTACCGGTATGTAACACAGCGTGTACTGCTTCATACTGGCTCGATGTTGCTTATTTTTCTCAATACTTATCCAGCTGCTTTGGTATTGTGCCATTTTGACGTTTGAATTGAGAGGAAAACAAAACGTTCCGCGGCGAATTGACTAATACATGTGCAGTTGTGTTAGAGCGAGATTGAGGTTAAATTGGGTGGAATTTTCGCCAAATGAGGTTAAATCAGATGGCGGATTGAAAACATCGCGTTATATGTATGTTATCTATACACATTACAATTGTGTTAGTGTCCTAGACGTCAAATAAGACAATTGGGAGGAAAACAAAAATGTGTCCACCTCTATCCGTCTTGGAATTGAGCTCTTGTCAACCGGTCTCACAAAAACTAATCCAGTTCTTTGGATGACAAGGGACCATTCATAAATTACGTAACGCTTTTAGGGGGAGAGGGGGTTCGACAAGTTGTTACATATTGTGACATAGGGGGGAGGGGGAGTAAGGTAGATCGTTACGTAACATGTTTTCGCCGAAGAAAAAAAAAATTCAAGGAATTTGTTACGTAATAGGGGAGGGGGGGATAAAGAAATTTGTGACAATTTGTTACATGGGGGGAGAGGGGAGTCAATTTTGGGCAATTTTTGCGTTACGTAATTTATGAATGGTCCCCAACAGTCCCGTTTTGTCTTCTTTGTTTATTTCCCACATGTGGTTTTTGTTTCACGTAGAGGGTACGTAAATGCGATCTGTAAACAAGTCTATGAAGCAAAACACGCTGTGTTACATAGCGTTAAGGTTCAAAGAACCTCCGCTATGCGTCTACGCGAATTGAACGCTTGATAGTATGCGTTGAAAAAAATGCGTTCAACTTTGTCACCGGTTTATCCATATAAAGGACGATTCAGACGATACATCAGCTTCCGTCAACGGAACGTCACCGTTCCGTCAGGATAAGTTTAATACTTTTTTCTTGTGCCGGTTCACACGTGCCGTATGTCAAAACGTTCCGTGCCGTTGATGTTGTGTGTGAATGTTTCCATTTAACTGCATGTAACTAATCTTGACGGTCCGTACCGGTGACGGAAGCTTGATGTATCGTGTGAATCGTACTTGAAGCATTTATTAAACTCTAAAAGAAGAAAATCAGTCAATTTATTAGATTATCACGATTCAAATAATGCAAAATAGTTGGTGAAAAAACAATTGGGTCATTAAGCTATATGTAGTTTTCCGTTCCATTCGATAAATTTTAGGTCCAATATACATAAAATAACATTATTTAAAAAAAAAATTCGTTATAATACGTAAAAATGATTTTTTTATGTTTTTAAAAATAAATTTTATTTAAACATAGCCAACCATACATAGGAAAACTTGGGTTGTTTACATCTGGCCTATCAAGACAACACCCAAAATGAAAAAAAAAAACTATATACATTGAATGGAGTTTATGTCAAATTAAAATAACTGCGGGAAAACCGGGAAAACATGTATTCATTTTTTCTGACAGGGCATCATTAGTGTCAAATCAAGACTGTCAACATATTTTTTTATTTTAAATTCAAATTTTATTTTCACGTTTCCTGAGTTGGAAAAAAATATTGTTATAATCACGAAAATCAGCTTTATCGATGTATACAATAAAAAAAGATTTTTTTCTCATTTAATGACCCAATTGACCGGGCGGAATGGTGCTTTTGAAAAAGTGGTAGTGATTTTTCGTTACATCTCCACACTGTCTCGGGCACGCAACACAACTGCGTAGTGAAAAAACCACAGCCAGTTTTTCAAAAGCACCATTCCGCCCGTTCCATTGTTTTCCACCAACTGTTTTGCATAATTTGAATCCTTATACTCTAATAAATCGACTGATTTTCTTCTTTTAGAGTTGCTCAAAGAAAGTAACTTGAGCCTTAATTTCCGAGTACGAGACCGATCGGAATGACATTTGATGCGCTCTTTGTTCACTATTGCTGATCAGCCATTTTTGTTTTAAAACAAAATCTGTAAGCTGCTAATCAGCAATTGTAAACACAAAGTCAGTAAATGTCATTCCGGTCAAGCTGGGGTCAGAAAGTAACGCTATGTAACACAGCGTGGTTTGCTTCATGAGAAAAAAACACGCTGTGTCACATACACGGTTAAATAAAACAATCTGCAGAAAAGTTCTTTTAACTTACTTTTGAGTTGTGCGTCGCTTTCGCACTTATTAGTGTTGTCAAAAACAAAACGAGAGGTTCGACTCAGTCGAGATCTTCCGTGGGGGAAGTTACTTTTGAGTTGTTTGGGGTGAACTCAAAATTAGGTAAATTCAACTTAAATTTGAGTATAAAAAACCTATCAATGAGTTGTAATTTTTGCCGTGGTTAAATGGAAACTACCTTCAACACGGTTTACCTAATTTTAAGTTCCCCCACGATACCACGAGATTGAGTCAAAGGAACTCAATTTTAGGTAGTTTTTTGTTTCCGTGTAGTGTAACTTTTCGAGTCCCAGGCCGTCTGATATGACATTTGTTACGCTCTTTGTTTATTGCTTGTGGCATTTAAAACTGGATTCTAACTGCACTGCGCACTTACTATTCTTCTTCTAAAAATCTTCTCATAGGCTGATAAGTTCGACTGGTCTGTCTATGAAAGTACCATCTCTATCACTTGAAATACACGTGTTTTGACAGCTCGCAGTTTTCAGTAGCAATTTGAGCACTCGCATTTTGAAAGTGCAGAGTCCAGGTTGGTGGGAAGTGCGCAATACGGTTTCCAATCAGCTTTTCACAGGTTATAGCATGGTCGACCGTTAGCCAGGGATACCACACTGAAATCTGTGTTTCGGTCAAAAAATCTTATTACCATCTGCGAAGAATAAAATAGAAAAAAATCTGTGAAGCCAAAAAATCTGAAAAATCACAATATTTCCAAAAATCTGTGAAATTTTCGTCAAAATGCCAAAAATCTGTCATCTGTGAAAAAGAATCTGTGATCAAAAATTGTGAAAAAAAATCTGTGACATTACAGAAAAATCTGTGAATATGGTAACCCTGCCGTAAGCACCTTACGTTGACTGTCGGTACAAGATCGCACCAACAGCTGAAACACCTGTAACAAAAGTGACGAATGATTAACTAAAGATGGAGATTGTTTAAAAAATAGAATATGAATAATAAATAATTAATTTGTAAGCTCATTGTTTACAAACAAAATAATTTCTCAAAAAAAATCTTAAGGATTAGTACCGTAAACCGGAGTGTACCGTAAACCGGAATGACATTGATCACTTTTCGAACTAATCATTACATATTTTTATGGAGAACAAGATTGGATGGTTTTACCTAAAATTGTCTGCTTACGGCTATTTTTTCAAAAATGATTTCAAGTTGAAGTCCGTTTTCGTGTTCCGGGGTGACTTTGATAACCTGCATGTTCACTCATATTAAGTTGTTGATGTCAATGTTTTTCATTCAAATGTTTGTTTAAACTGATTCTGGAAAGATACTCATTGTTAAATAAATGTTAATTGGTATTATACAAAGTATTTCAATGTACTGTAAAATTCGAGTAACCAAAATTCGTATAATTTGTGTCCCACTAGAATAAAAGATTCTGAAAACCTACAAAACTGCTAAAATTGCTTTCTTTCAGTGTTTCATCAATGTACAAACAGTCATCCATTTTAACACGTTGGAATATTGAACAATAAAAAAAATGTTGCGAATTTTAACTTAAAATAATTTGAAATAATTGCCAACTAGTTTCACAAAAAATGTATTAAAATTAAACAAACTAAATTCGGCATATCCCAATCTAAAGTAAAATAAAAACTCGCTTGTAATTTATTACTCTTGCTCAAATCTGAGATTTATTTGTTTTATATAAAATAGACACTTTACGAAGCTTCGTAAAAATCAGGTAAAGTCAAATTTCGGTTTTTTGTAGTTTTTGTAACCAAAAACCGAACAATATACTCAAAAAGTATAACAAATCAGTATTTTATAAGTTTAGAGTAAAAATCCTTTTTAAATTAAAATGATTCGATAGGCTATTCTGGTTTAATAAGCGATCTACAGAAAAGTTTCAAGTGATCAAAGTCACCCCGGTTTACGGTATATCTGGGGAAAAATTTTAAGACCTAATTGATATCGAGAGCTTCTCTTTCGATTATTATATGGCGTTACTGTAAACATTTCTACTATGCTACCGGTACATATAGAAAGGCAACAGTTTTCTCTAGCATATTAAGCAAAGAGTTGAAGGACAGGCGATGAGCTATTAACAGAAGAGAAAGTAAACAAAGAGTAGTTCCTATTGAAAATTTTCCCCAAACGTTTCTACCCAGTTTAGTATTTTAAGCTAGGTAAAAATACCCATTTTCAAAGTATACAAATAGCACACATTACTGGGTAGGTGTTGTTCACCCAATGAATTTTACCAATTTTGTCGGGGTCGGGTAATATATCTCATAGCTTAGGTATTTTTTTACTAATATGCCCCTCTGATTTTGTTGCAATTTTTTGGTCAGCTACATAGATTATACGGGGAAATTGAAATTGTTTTTTTCATTTCGCTTTTTTTTAATAAGACATTCTACAAAATGATCAGATCACAGTTCCGAATTAGAGGTAAGTTTTGGAATGAAACGCCGACCACGAGGTACGGGTGGCTTTGAATATTCTAGAAAAGCGTTCACTGGCCATGAGCAAAATCAACGTCAACACATTTTATCAGAACTAAATACATTGTGACTAGACTAATTTACATGTTATTAAACGCTGATATTTAGGCATGTAAATATCAAAATTTGCGATCAAATGTTCCAATTCGTAACTATTGTTTTTCGGCATTCATGTTACATTTTCTTGCTTCCTGCCAATGTTTTGTTGCGAAATTCGATGCGAGCTTAGCTTGTAAAATTATTTTAAAATTTCATTTCATTTTTTTATCATTCTGATAGATCTGTTACCCAGGGTTTAGGGTAACAATTTAGCACTAAGTGGAAAAAATACCTATCTTTGGTTATACGCTCCGTAGAGTGTATTGTTTGTGCAACACAATGCTCACCGTTGTTCCTTATGATTGTTCATAGTTTCTTGTAAATTTGTTTGTTTTAGCTTGTAATTTTTGTGTCATATTTTTGTATAAATAACATAGGCCTTAGCTGGTTATCCGTTCCTATTTTGCCGTTGAATTTCTTTTGATTATGCTGCGCACTAACGATTGCAGCTATGCGGTTTTCTGTCGTTTGTTTCGATCGAACTGGAAGAGTGACCGTCGAAGTTAGAATCCCTGTTGCAAAGGGCTGGCACGGCTGGAGCGCTCTCGCTAATTTCCCGACTCATCGATAAAGACCGAACACCGACCGTTCTCACTGTGATGGATCAGTCGAACGAGCCTTGCTCTCCTCCACAGTTGGTTGCAAAGGAGAACGACGAAGCAGGGCGGACAAAGGTTTCTCCTGAGATGATCACTGCGTTGACTTCCGGAATCGTTCTAGTGATTAATCACTATCGTCGGTAGGGAGGTTCTAACAAAGGAACCAAGCTCGCCTTCCTGGCTGAAAAGAAAAGAAAAGGACCGCTGCCGGAGCAGTCAGCGGAAACCGAACGAGAACGCTGCCATTCTTGTCCCGATTTGCCGGTTGGAACCACTGGCAGCACTGAGATTCAACATCAGCAGCAGCTTGGTTGGACCCGTGTTGAACGATTGTGAATCAATTTTTTGGGGTTTTCAGTGGGTAAACGGAGAAAAAAAATAAGTGGTGAAACGGGGAATCTTCCATTTCATTAACTAAAACAAAGTGGCACGAGCATTACTATTCCGAGCCCCACTTAGACCGGTTTGCCATGCCT
>NC_080672.1:79770841-79782752 GCF_030247195.1 Topomyia yanbarensis
GAGACGAGAGTGAAAATCAGTCAAAACAGCAACACTCCCTTTATGATGATTTCAACACTAGAATTTTGGCAACCGCTTCCAGAGGCAGCACTTTAAATTACTCCTATTATATTTTGAAAACAAACCGTATGTCGATCGTTGGATTTGTTTATCAAAGCATTTCGAAACAAAGAGATGAAATAATTCTAATGCTTGTTTTACTCATACATATACTCTAGAATGCAGCTTACAATCACGATTGAATCAAATTCTGACGAAAATTGAAATTTCTTTTTTAATAGATGTACAATACTTATCTCCTCCAACTCAGGCATGAGTAATGTTTATTTACATTGCACGATTGGTCTGCTCAATAAGGTATTTTTGGCTTCACACTATTCGTCTCTTTCCCTATTCTCTTTGGTATGTATGTTGTCTATACACATTGCAACTGTGTTGGTGTTTTAGGGCATGTACAGGAGCGTTTTATTTTGTACAGGAGTTTCAAAGTAGAACTGGAACTGAAACATTCACATCCCCAGCAAGGCGTTTTGTTTTATCATTTCGAACAGTTTTGTTTTAAAATTTAAAACTGTTATACGACGCCGTTCTATTTGTTGCTGATTTTAAAACACGTTCAGGACTGTGTTTTAAATACATGCAAAGTTTTCAGCACAGACACTTAGACCCGGTAGACTAGGGAAAGATCAATTTGAATGCAGTAACGCCGAAGGCATGGCGAGACATGAATTTTAAACTGAATAGAACACGCACTAAAACGTCTGCTGGGGACAGCAAGTTCTAGTTTTAAAATTTTCAGTTTTGAAACACTCCTGAACATGCTCTTAGACGTCAAATGCGTTAATGGCGATCAAACTTGCAACCCGTGGGCACGGAAACCTAACGCCTTGCTTGACTCACTTGCAGGGATGCCAATTGTTTTACAAAAAAACTTATTTTTTGGAAAAGCTTGATTGCACTGCACATCTATGAGCTGTATTTGTTGCCTTTTACTAATAAAATATATCTCGGCTTACTAAAAATTTGGTTATTACGCTGCCAACTTCAAATGTGACAAAGATGATTGGGATATCACCGCTTGGTACGCTAATTTTGCCATTTCTTCTGGTAGGTTAATTTGAGTTAACTACTGATCAAATAGAAGTTTCAAAATGGTCGACATAGTTATGCCTTTAGTCGGGCTAGGCTGGTATGGCGGCGCTGGTTTTTGCTTTCAGTATCTGGGATTGCGGGAACTTCCGCCTGATAAAAATTTGGCAAAATTTGCTGTGTTTCACTGAGGATACTTTGGTATGGTGTGTTGCCAGTTATCCTCAAAAAGTGGTTTAAGGTTCCACTGACAATAAGCGGCTATCTTGAAAAACGAAAAAATCAGTTTTTTTCTCACACCGTGGGGAATTCTCAATTGAACCTTAAAAAAATTTGTAACGTATTGTATGTTATTTTTCAACGTGTTTGGCTAAATCTGCACAAATTCTTCAGGAATCTTGTTCAGAAAAAATAAATCGGTATGAGTAGACAAGCAAGAAGGTTACATACCTTTTTATTTTTCAAAAAATCGAACCAAACTTTATTACTTTATCTAAAAGTACAACTCATTGAAATTATTTTCCCAAATTTTCATACAGAGCAATAGATCGAAAGTTACAGCGCTTCGTCTATCAAAAGCAGTGGTAACTTGAAATTTTAAGCTCAATGATCATTATTACCGAATAACTACTCAACCGATTTTCTTCATTTTTTTTCAATTTCAATCATACCTTTTTTGTTTTGCAGGTAAGAATTTTTAATATAATTTTTAGAGCTTAAAACATCGATTTTTTAGGAAAAGCGCAGAAAAAAAATTTATTTAACTAATGTCAACTTTTCTCAGTTTTCAGCTTTGTTCTGTTACTATACCCAAAACTCATATTTATAATTGGTGTAGAATTTCTTCTACAATAATTATAAAAATGATTCAATTTTTAAAAATCGATTGATTGAAAAAAAACCCACAAATTGTTTTACTAAGCAGAGCAGAAAGCATTTCCAATCAGTAGAAACGCAATCACCATGCTCGAACAAAATACATAAGAACACCCGCGTGCTCTCCCGAATCAGCAGCGAATAGCAAAATTGTTCTGTCCTGGTTCCAAAGAAACCATGACCTATGACCCCGAATTTCGGCGTCTGACTTTACTGCGCATCCAATCAAGCTCGCATGTCCCTTTCAATTATCGTCCCTTTTCCCTCTCTCTCCCCACCCGGTTGCTTCCGGCGACGCCCCGCTTTATCTCCCACCCACGCTCCAAGTCAGTCAGTGGAAGAAAATGTCCTTGCCACCCACTGAATATATGTTGCATGTCTCTTCGTGTCTGTTCGGGGCCCCCTTTATCCGATTTTCGGCTAACAAAAACGATACAAAAACAACTTTTAATTCCCTTGGTTGCCTAGTCAGCAGTTGATTGGGGGGTGGTTAGGTAGCACCCTCTTCGAAGGCAAAGTTCACTAACACCAAAAACATACAGAGACACCGAGTCGTTGCACGCGGTTCTCCTTGAGCTTGATCTTCACGCTCTCGCTCCTGCACAACCACACTCTCATTACTGTAGTGAGTGAGAGAAAGAGAGTCGCTTGGCGTACCAACACACAAACTCGCCCCTTTGTCATAATCACACAAACGACAACTATAGCGCACACGCGAGAACAGTTCTGTTTCTGTGTCTGTGCGTCGCTATGTACAGCGTGCAGTCTACCTTACAGGCGCGCACCGTTGTTGCTGTTTGCCGCGCTTTATTTATTTACATTGTACCAGTTTTTCGCCCCATCCGCGCACAGTGGCGCCAGGCAGACAGTTGAGGGCGGAAAAATAACATTTTAATCTTGCCTCCGGGCCAGCAGCACAGCAGCAAGTGCAGTGGATGTAAAATTCACTTTTCCTTGGCTAGCCTTGGCGAAGATTTTGCTTCTGAAGAAACTTTTTGTCGCAAGTTTTTTTTTTGTGCGCGACTTGAGAAATGCACGTGAATGAAAAGTTTCGAGAAAGAAAACTTTTCTGGGCGACGATTATTAATGGAAAAAGTTGGGCCCGATGGTTTGGCTTGTCTTGCAGCCCCGTATTTTCAATGGACAATTGCTTAGAAGAGATGGGAAGTTGGCAGGAGAGGAACTTCCAGGCGTGACACAACAATAGATTAACCGAACAAAAAATTCTTTTTGAATCGGCACCAACTTAGGGTAGAAAGTACTGGGAGCTTTGGTAGCGCTTTGGTGGAATAGAAGACAGTGCCGTGTTCAGTTCTTATTGAGCTTTGACCCTATTATTTCGTTAATGACAATTATGATTTGGACGTAAGGTAAAAAGGTTTGAAATTGCAAAATCTAGCGCCAGCTTTTTGTACTCAATTTCTTCAAGTATTTTCTGTAAATTCCATCGAAATGAACTAACCCTTAAAACTATTGGCGGAATTGCTTTGTTAAACTTATTCATGTTATCTGGTCGTTTTTGATCTGTTGATTAGTATAGTAACACCCCTTTCAAACTTGTTCCCACAGAACCTATTCAATGTGTTACATGGCGTTACTTCCCGAGTTCCAGGTTCACCGGATTGACGTTTGCTGCGCTCTTTGTTTACTTGGCTGCTCAGCTGCAGCTTTAGAAAATCTGTGAACAACTGATCTGCAACAGTAAACAAAGCAGCAAATGTCATTCCGGTAACGCTGTGTAACACAGCGTATTTTGCTTCATTAACTAATATTTCACCTATGAAGCAAAATACGCTGTGCTAGCGACTTGCGGTTAAGTAAGAAAAATTAAAAAATAAGAAGTTACAAATTTAAGAAATTAAGAACTTAAGAACTTAAAAAATTAAGAAATTGAAAAATTTAAGAAATTAAGAAATTAAGATATTAAGAAATTAAGAAATTAAGGAATTAAGAAATTAAGAAATTAAGAAATTAAGAAATTCAGAAATTCAGAAATTCAGAAATTCAGAAATTCAGAAATTAAGAAATTAAGAAATTAAGAAATTAAGAAATTAAGAAATTAAGAAATTAAGAAATTAAGAAATTAAGAAATTAAGAAATTAAGAAATTGAGAAATTAAGAAATTAAGAAATTAAGAAATTAAGAAATTAAGAAATTAAGAAATTAAGAAATTAAGAAATTAAGAAATTAAGAAATTAAGAAATTAAGAAATTAAGAAATTGAGAAATTAAGAAATTAAGAATTTAAGAAATTAAGAAATTTAGAAATTAAGAAATCAGGAAATTAAGAAATTAAGAAACTAAGAAATTGAGAAATTAAGAAATTAAGAAATTAAGAAATTAAGAAATTAAGAAATTAATAAATTAAGAAATTATTAATTAAAAAATCAAGAAATGAAGAAATTAAGAAATCGAGAAATTGAGAAGTTGAGAAATTGAGAAATTGGGTAGCTGAGAAGTTGAGAAATTAATTACGATATTACGAAATTACAGAATTGCAAAATTAAGAAAAAATAAATCAAAATGTCAAAATTTCGAAATTTCAAAATTTTAAAAGTTCAGAATTTCAGAATCTCAGAATTCCAAAATTTCAAAATTTCAAAGTTTCAAAATTCCAAAATTTCAAAATTTCAAAATTTCAAAATTTCAAAATTTCAAAATTTCAAAATTTCAAAATTTCAAAATTTCAAAATTTCAAAATTTTAAAATTTCAAAATTTCAAAATTTCAAAATTTCAAAATTTCAAAATTTCAAAATTTCAAAATTTCAAAATTTCAAAATTTCAAAATTGCAAAATTTCAAAATTTCAAAATTTCAAAATTTCAAAATTTCAAAATTTCAAAATTTCAAAATTTCAAAATTTCAAAATTTCAAAATTTCAAAATTTCAATATTTCAAAATTTCAAAATTTCAAAATTTCAAAATTTCAAAATTTCAAAGTTTCAAAATTTCAAATTTTCAAAATTTCAGCATTTCAAAATTTCAAAATTTCAAAATTTTAAAATTTTAAAATTTTAAAATTTCAAGATTTCAAAATTTCAAAATCTCAAAATTTCAAAATTTCAAAATTTCAAAATTTCAAAATTTCAAAATTTCAGAATTTCAAGATTTCAAAATTTCAAAATTTCAAAATTTCAAAATTTCAAAATTTCAAAATTTCAAAATTTCAAAATTTCAAAATTTCAAAATTTCAAAATTTCAAAATTTCAAAATTTCAAAATTTCAAAATTTCAAAATTTCAAAATTTCAAAATTTCAAAATTTCAAAATTTCAAAATTTCAAAATTTCAAAATTTCAAAATTTCAAAATTTCAAAATTTCAAAATTTCAAAATTTCAAAATTTCAAAATTTCAAAATTTCAAAATTTCAATATTTCAATATTTCAATATTTCAAAATTTCAAAATTTCAAAATTTCAAAATTTCAAAATTTCAAAATTTCAAAATTTCAAAATTTCAAAATTTCAAAATTTCAAAATTTCAAAATTTCAAAATTTCAAAATTTCAAAATTTCAAAATTTCAAAATTTCAAAATTTCAAAATTTCAAAATTTCAAAATTTCAAAATTTCAAAATCTCAAAATTTCAAAATCTCAAAATTTCAAAATTTCAAAATTTCATAATTTTAAGATTTCAAAATTTCAAAATTTCAATATTTCAAAATTTCAATATTTCAAAATTTCAAAATTTCAAAATTTCAAAATTTCAAAATTTCGAAATTTCAAAATTTCAAAATTTCAAAATTTCAAAACTTCAAAATTTCAAAATTTCAAAATTTCAAAATTTCAAAATTTCAAAATTTCAAAATTTCAAAATTTCAAAATTTCAAAATTTCAAAATTTCAAAATTTCAAAACTTCAAAATTTCAAAATTTCAAAATTTCAAAATTTCAAAATCTCAAAATTTCAAAATCTCAAAATTTCAAAATTTCAAAATTTCAAAATTTCATAATTTTAAGATTTCAAAATTTCAAAATTTCAATATTTCAAAATTTCAAAATTTCAAAATTTCAAAATTTCAAAATTTCAAAATTTCAAAATTTCAAAATTTCAAAATTTCAAAATTTCAAAATTTCAAAATTTCAAAATTTCAAAATTTCAAAATTTCAAAATTTCAAAATTTCAAAATTTCAAAATTTCAAAATTTCAAAATTTCAAAATTTCAAAATTTCAAAATTTCAAAATTTCAAAATTTCAAAATTTCAAAATTTCAAAATTTCAAAATTTCAAAATTTCAAAATTTCAAAATTTCAAAATTTCAAAATTTCAGAATTTCAAAATTTCAAAATTTCAAAATTTCAAAATTTCAAAATTTCAAAATTTCAAAATTTCAAAATTTCAAAATTTCAAAATTTCAAAATTTCAAAATTTCAAAATTTCAAAATTTCAAAATTTCAAAATTTCAAAATTTCAAAATTTCAAAATTTCAAAAATTCAAAATTTCAAAATTTCAGAATTTCAAAATTTCAGAATTTCAAAATTTCAAAATTTCAAAATTTCAAAATTTCAAAATTTCAAAATTTCAAAATTTCAAAATTTCAAAATTTCAAGATTTCAAAATTTCAAAATTTCAAAATTTCAAAATTTCAAAATTTCAAAATTTCAAAATTTCAAAATTTCAAAATTTCAAAATTTCAAAATTTCAAAATTTCAAAATTTCAAAATTTCAAAATTTCAAAATTTCAAAATTTCAAAATTTCAAAATTTCAAAATTTCAAAATTTCAAAATTTCAAAATTTCAAAATTTCAAGATTTCAAAATTTCAAAATTTCAAAATTTCAAAATTTCAAAATTTCAAAATTTCAAAATTTCAAAATTTCAAAATTTCAAAATTTCAAAATTTCAAAATTTTAAAATTTTAAAATTTTAAAATTTTAAAATTTTAAAATTTTAAAATTTCAAAATTTCAAAATTTCAAAATTTCAAAATTTCAAAATTTCAAAATTTCAAAATTTCAAAATTTCAAAATTTCAAAATTTCAAAATTTCAAAATTTCAAAATTTCAAAATTTCAAAATTTCAAAATTTCAAAATTTCAAAATTTCAAAATTTCAAAATTTCAAAATTTCAAAATTTCAAAATTTCAAAATTTCAAAATTTCAAAATTTCAAAATTTCAAAATTTCAAAATTTCAAAATTTCAAAATTTCAAAATTTCAAAATTTCAAAATTTCAAAATTTCAAAATTTCAAAATTTCAAAATTTCAAAATTTCAAAATTTCAAAATTTCAAAATTTCAAAATTTCAAAATTTCAAAATTTCAAAATTTCAAAATTTCAAAAATTTCAAAATTTCAAAATTTCAAAATTTCAAAATTTCAAAATTTCAAAATTTCAAAATTTCAAAATTTCAAAATTTCAAAATTTCAAAATTTCAAAATTTCAAAATTTCAAAATTTCAAAATTTCAAAATTTCAAAATTTCAAAATTTCAAAATTTCAAAATTTCAAAATTTCAAAATTTCAAAATTTCAAAATTTCAAAATTTCAAAATTTCAAAATTTCAAAATTTCAAAATTTCAAAATTTCAAAATTTCAAAATTTCAAAATTTCAAAATTTCAAAATTTCAAAATTTCAAAATTTCAAAATTTCAAAATTTCAAAGTTTCAAAGTTTCAAAATTTCAAAGTTTCAAAATTTCAAAATTTCAAAATTTCAAAATTTCAAAATTTCAAAATTTCAAAATTTCAAAATTTCAAAATTTCAAAATTTCAAAATTTCAAAATTTCAAAATTTCAAAATTTCAAAATTTCAAAATTTCAAGATTTCAAAATTTCTGAATTTCAGATTTTCAGATTTTCAGATTTTCAAAATTTCAAAATTTCAAAATTTCAAAATTTCAAAATTTCAAAATTTCAAAATTTCAAAATTTCAAAATTTCAAAATTTCAAAATTTCAAAATTTCAAAATTTCAAAATTTCAAAATTTCAAAATTTCAAAATTTCAAAATTTCAAAATTTCAAAATTTCAAAATTTCAAAATTTCAAAATTTCAAAATTTCAAAATTTCAAAATTTCAAAATTTCAAAATTTCAAAATTTCAAAATTTCAAAATTTCAAAATTTCAAAATTTCAAAATTTCAAATTTCAAAATTTCAAAATTTCAAAATTACAAAATTTCAAAATTTCAAAATTTCAAAATTTCAAAATTTCAAAATTTCAAAATTTCAAAATTTCAAAATTTCAAAATTTCAAAATTTCAAAATTACAAAATCACAAAATTACGGAATTACAAGATTACAAAACTACAAAATTACAAAATTACAAAATTACAAAATTACAAAATTACAAAATTACAAAATTACAAAATTACAAAATTACAAAATTACAAAATTACAAAATTACAAAATTACAAAATTACAAAATTACAAAATTACAAAATTACAAAATTACAAAATTACAAAATTACAAAATTACAAAATTACAAAATTACAAAATTACAAAATTACAAAATTACAAAATTACAAAATTACAAAATTACAAAATTACAAAATTACAAAATTACAAAATTACAAAATTACAAAATTACAAAATTACAAAATTACAAAATTACAAAATTACAAAATTACAAAATTACAAAATTACAAAATTACAAAATTACAAAATTACAAAATTACTAAATTACAAAATTACAAAATTACAAAATTACAAAATTACAAAATTACAAAATTACAAAATTACAAAATTACAAAATTACAAAATTACAAAATTACAAAATTACAAAATTACAAAATTACAAAATTACAAAATTACAAAATTACAAAATTACAAAATTACAAAATTACAAAATTACAAAATTACAAAATTACAAAATTACAAAATTACAAAATTACAAAATTACAAAATTACAAAATTACAAAATTACAAAATTACAAAATTACAAAATTACAAAATTACAAAATTACAAAATTACAAAATTACAAAATTACAAAATTACAAAATTACAAAATTACAAAATTACAAAATTACAAAATTACAAAATTACAAAATTACAAAATTACAAAATTACAAAATTACAAAATTACAAAATTACAAAATTACAAAATTACAAAATTACAAAATTACAAAATTACAAAATTACAAAATTACAAAATTACAAAATTACAAAATTACAAAATTACAAAATTACAAAATTACAAAATTACAAAATTACAAAATTACAAAATTACAAAATTACAAAATTACAAAATTACAAAATTACAAAATTACAAAATTACAAAATTACAAAATTACAAAATTACAAAATTACAAAATTACAAAATTACAAAATTACAAAATTACAAAATTACAAAATTACAAAATTACAAAATTACAAAATTACAAAATTACAAAATTACAAAATTACAAAATTACAAAATTACAAAATTACAAAATTACAAAATTACAAAATTACAAAATTACAAAATTACAAAATTACAAAATTACAAATTACAAAATTACAAAATTACAAAATTACAAAATTACAAAATTACAAAATTACAAAATTACAAAATTACAAAATTACAAAATTACAAAATTACAAAATTACAAAATTACAAAATTACAAAATTACAAAATTACAAAATTACAAAATTACAAAATTACAAAATTACAAAATTACAAAATTACAAAATTACAAAATTACAAAATTACAAAATTACAAAATTACAAAATTACAAAATTACAAAATTACAAAATTACAAAATTACAAAATTACAAAATTACAAAATTACAAAATTACAAAATTACAAAATTACAAAATTACAAAATTACAAAATTACAAAATTACAAAATTACAAAATTACAAAATTACAAAATTACAAAATTACAAAATTACAAAATTACAAAATTACAAAATTACAAAATTACAAAATACAAATTACAAAATTACAAAATTACAAAATTACAAAATTACAAAATTACAAAATTACAAAATTACAAAATTACAAAATTACAAAATTACAAAATTACAAAATTACAAAATTACAAAATTACAAAATTACAAAATTACAAAATTACAAAATTACAAAATTACAAAATTACAAAATTACAAAATTACAAAATTACAAAATTACAAAATTACAAAATTACAAAATTACAAAATTACAAAATTACAAAATTACAGAATTACAAAATTACAAAATTACAAAATTACAAAATTACAAAATTACAAAATTACAAAATTACAAAATTACAAAATTACAAAATTACAAAATTACAAAATTACAAAATTACAAAATTACAAAATTACAAAATTACAAAATTACAAAATTACAAAATTACAAAATTACAAAATTACAAAATTACAAAATTACAAAATTACAAAATTACAAAATTACAAAATTACAAAATTACAAAATTACAAAATTACAAAATTACAAAATTACAAAATTACAAAATTACAAAATTACAAAATTACAAAATTACAAAATTACAAAATTACAAAATTACAAAATTACAAAATTACAAAATTACAAAATTACAAAATTACAAAATTACAAAATTACAAAATTACAAAATTACAAAATTACAAAATTACAAAATTACAAAATTACAAAATTACAAAATTACAAAATTACAAAATTACAAAATTACAAAATTACAAAATTACAAAATTACAAAATTACAAAATTACAAAATTACAAAATTACAAAATTACAAAATTACAAAATTACAAAATTACAAAATTACAAAATTACAAAATTACAAAATTACAAAATTACAAAATTACAAATTACAAAATTACAAAATTACAAAATTACAAAATTACAAAATTACAAAATTACAAAATTACAAAATTACAAAATTACAAAATTACAAAATTACAAAATTACAAAATTACAAAATTACAAAATTACAAAATTACAAAATTACAAAATTACAAAATTACAAAATTACAAAATTACAAAATTACAAAATTACAAAATTACAAAATTACAAAATTACAAAATTACAAAATTACAAAATTACAAAATTACAAATTACAAAATTACAAGATTACAAGATTACAAGATTACAAAATTACAAAATTACAAAATTACAAAATTACAAAATTACAAAATTACAAAATTACAAAATTACAAAATTACAAAATTACAAAATTACAAAATTACAAAATTACAAAATTACAAAATTACAAAATTACAAAATTACAAAATTACAAAATTACAAAATTACAAAATTACAAAATTACAAAATTACAAAATTACAAAATTACAAAATTACAAAATTACAAAATTACAAAATTACAAAATTACAAAATTACAAAATTACAAAATTACAAAATTACAAAATTACAAAATTACAAAATTACAAAATTACAAAATTACAAAATTACAAATTACAAATTACAAAATTACAAAATTACAAAATTACAAAATTACAAAATTACAAAATTACAAAATTACAAAATTACAAAATTACAAAATTACAAAATTACAAAATTACAAAATAATTACAAAATTACAAAATTACAAAATTACAAAATTACAAAATTACAAAATTACAAAATTACAAATTACAAAATTACAAAATTACAAAATTACAAAATTACAAAATTACAAAATTACAAAATTACAAAATTACAAAATTACAAAATTACAAAATTACAAAATTACAAAATTACAAAATTACAAAATTACAAAATTACAAAATTACAAAATTACAAAATTACAAAATTACAAAATTACAAAATTACAAAATTACAAAATTACAAAATTACAAAATTACAAAATTACAAAATTACAAAATTACAAAATTACAAAATTACAAAATTACAAAATTACAAAATTACAAAATTACAAAATTACAAAATTACAAAATTACAAAATTACAAAATTACAAAATTACAAAATTACAAAATCACAAAATTACAAAATTACAAAATTACAAAATTACAAAATTACAAAATTACAAAATTACAAAATTACAAAATTACAAAATTACAAAATTACAAAATTACAAAATTACAAAATTAA
>NC_080672.1:79783252-79790752 GCF_030247195.1 Topomyia yanbarensis
ATTTCAATATTTCAAAATTTCAAAAATTTCGAAACTTCAAAATTTCAAAATTTCAAAATTTCAAAATTTTAAATTTTTAAAATTTTAAAATTTTAAAATTTCAAAAATTCAAAATTTCAAAATTTCAAAATTTCAAAATTTCAAAATTTCAAAATTTCAAAATTTCAAAATTTCAAAATTTCAAAATTTCAAAATTTCAAAATTTCAAAATTTCAAGATTTCAAGATTTCAAAATTTCGAAATTTCAAAATTTCAAAATTTCAAAATTTCAAAATTTCAAAATTTCAAAATTTCAAAATTTCAAAATTTCAAAATTTCAAAATTTCAAAATTTCAAAATTTCAAAATTTCAAAATTTCAAAATTTCAAAATTTCAAAATTTCAAAATTTCAAAATTTTAAAATTGCAAAATTGTAAAATTTCAAAATTTCAAAATTTCAAAATTTTACAATTTCAAAATTTCCAAATTTCCAAATTTCAAAATTTCAAAATTTCAATATATTCATATAAAAATCGAAATGCGTTTACACGATTTAGAACTTTTACTATTTAATACCTAGATAAAACTGTACACGTTTAACTTTATTGACAAAGTATATATGTTTTCAATTTTGTTTTTTTTTTGTTCTTCTTTTCCCATTTTGACATTCAACAGATTTTCGTTTCCATTTTTTCTTCTTCTTTTTCACTATAAAGTACAAAAGTTTTTCATAATGGATAATTCATGAATGTTTATCTAAATATGATTTATCTTGATTTATTTCTTAAATAATTATTTCTATCTTTTTCCTTCTTTTGAGCATGGGCAGTTATTCAGAATTCAAGTATTATTTTACCACCATTCAAACCACTTTAGGTATACAACACTTTGATTAAAATTAAATCCGACGAAATTCTGGAATTCCGAAATCTTAAAATTTTGAAGTTTTGAGATTTTGAAATTTTGAAATTCAAAAATTTTGAAATATTGAAATTTTTAAATTCGGAATTTTAAAATTTTTAGATTCTAAAATTTTGAAAATTTTTGAAATCTTGAAATTTTTTTGAAATTTTGGAATTTTAAATTTTTGAAATATAGAAATTTAGAAATAGATAATTCACGAATGTTTATCTAAATATGATTTATCTTGATTTATTACTTAAATAATTATTTCTATCTTTTTCCTTCTTTTGAGCATGGGCAGTTATTCAGAATTCAAATATTTTTTTACCACCTTTCAAACTACTTTAGGCATACAACTCTTTGATTAAAATTAAATCCGACGATATTCTGGAATTTCGAAATCTTAAAATTTCAAAATTTCAAGATTTCGAAATTCCAGAATATCGTTGGATTTAATTTTAATCAAAGGGTAGTATACCTAAAATGGTTTGAAAGGTGGTAAAATAATATTTGAATTCTAAAGAACTGCTAATTCTTAAAAGAAGGAAAAAGATAGAAATAATTGTTTAGTAATAAATCAAAGATAAATCATATTTAGATAAACATTCATGAATTTTCCATTTGGCGAAACAACCTTCGGCAAAATATCTACTCCTACTTTTAATTAACTCTTTGTAACACTGTAAAAAACCTTTTGAAGCGCTGTAAATTGTGTAGCATAAGTTCCCTTAAGATGTGGTTATTTCAGCTAGAACTTGGGTTACCTCCACAGTGAATTTTGATTAATAACAGCAAAAAGACTACATCTAGCTTGCAAGTCTCTGAAATGACGTTACACGTGGATTACTTTGAAGAATAACAAAATGCAAAAAAATGTTGGTTATACCCTTTTAGACACCAGCCATTAACACGGCTTGTACAAACGGAGAAAGGGGTTCCGCCATCTTATCCTTACTGCCAACGAGCCCCGGGTTCACCGATAATAAAATATCATTTAGTCAAAAGTAGAATTTTAAAAACCTGAACACCTTTGTACATCACAATCTTTCAAACAAATCGATGATGTAAAATATGGGAAACTTTTGTACTTTATAGTGAAAAAGAAGTGGAAAAAAATGGAAACGAAGATCTGTTGAATGTCAAAATGTGAAAAGAAGAACAAGAAAAAAAACAAAATTGAAAAAAATGGATACTTTGTCAATAAAGTTAAACGTGTACAGTTTTATCTAGGTATTAAATAGTTAAAGTTCTGGATCATGTACACGCACTTCGATTTTAATATGATTCATATATATGGGAATTCTTTGTTGGGAACGTTATTAGTCTTACACAATAACGTGTATGATGTAACTGTACTTCCATAAGCGTAAGCTACGTGCCGAAATTGTCAGAACAACTCGGGCAATTTGATTCTTGTTGGACGTTGATTTTTTTTAATGTAGACCCATTTAATTGTACTGGATTTTAATTTAAAATATTTAAATCAAACAAGTAGGAGACTCATTCAAATACCCTTTTTAAACTAATTCATTTGATCATTAAGCTTATTGCTTTTCAACTTTTATCGCTTGTATCCTACAGAGTATTGCTTGGAATCGCATTTTTTTCCATTTTTTTTATATTTATCAACATAAACACAACTTTTTATCAATTTGCTATCATTCTTCAAACGCTGCCATTATCCTTTGATGGCGTCCCACAGCACATCGCCACCAATGAACCAACCCAAGTCAGTCAGCCAGCAAAAGCTCCACTCCCCAAAACGCGCGGTTCCAACTGGGAGCCCGCTCGTCCCCAGCAGTGGCAGCGCGTAGGAGTGGGAAAATCGAAAACGAGAGACACATAGAAGCTCTCGGGGGAACTTTAGCTCTGCTCTGCTACCTCCCCTCGGGGTCTGTGTCCCTCTGTGTTTGAGCGGGAGGAGGACTGATTATTTTCCGTTCGGTGTAGCGTTTCGAGCTATTTTTTCCTTCCAGTTTTTTTCTAGTTCCGTTGTATTTTCAACCTAACCGTGTGTTTGGAATGCGAGTTGGGGTAGGTTTTTCCCACCGGGACCGGTCCCTTTTATTTATTTGTTTCGTTGTTTCGTTGAAGGACGTGCACGGAATGATACCTGGCGGGAAAAGTGGGCGAGCAGAGTCATCGTTTTTCACACGGGTAGGGATAAGGTAGGGCAGCGGGTGGCAAGGATAGACGTTCGCTTCTCTTATATGTTCAAAGTACTGCATTGACCTAGATTTCTATGTGCACATAAAAGAAGGACTTGACTCGACTGCACGGAGACGGCGATGGAGTTTGCTCTATACTGTACTGTAGCCGGTGGTGGTTCTGCAGATGTCAGGGACTGGGACTACCACAACGATAAAAGGATGATACTCGTTTTTTTGCCTTTCTCATATAGAAAGGTTATGCAATCACTCTGAAAAACGTCAATCTAATCCCGGCCCGGAGGGCCGAGTGTCATATCCCATTCGACTCAGTTCGTCGAGATCGGAAAAAGTCTGTATGTGTGTGTGTATGTATGTATGTGTGTGTGTATGTGTGTGTGTATGTGTGTGTGTGTATGTATGTGCGTATGTGTCAAATAATGTCACTCATTTTTCTCAGAGATGGCTGGACCGATTTGCCCAAACTTAGTCTCAAATGAAAGGTGCAACCTTCCCATCGGATGCTATTGAATTTTGGATAGATCGGAATTCTGGTTCCGGAATTACGGGTTTCAGAGTGCGGCCACACAGAAATTTCGCATAAAAACTATAGGAAAAATTAAAAATAGAATTTTTATTTTTGATGCTAAATGTATTCAAGGTGCATAAAACGTCGAGATTTGATGCAAACACGAAAAAAATTTGACGAAGATTCACGTTTTTGGATTTTGCACATTTTTGCCTTTCTCATATAGAAAGGTTATGCAATCACTCTGAAAAACGTCAACCTAATCCCCTATTTTTTTTTTCAACTCGCATAAGGTTTCTGGATTTTAACAGGGGCGTAGTTGATGGTTTACGGAGAGGGGTTACACCCCCCCCCCCCCTCTACTGTTCACTCCCCTCCTTTAAAAATCTCCTTAAATCACCGCTCAGACCACCACCTCATACCCCTCCCTTTCAACCCCATCATCTTTAAACCACCACTATATCACAAAGCATACCAATTTAAGCTGGGGAGTCGTTCGTTCATGGAACTTTCGCCCTCCTCACATACCCACCCCCGCATGACAAAATGAGTTAGCAAGCAGATAACATTGATCTAATGCTGATTAGGCTAATGAAGTATGATATTTTTTTGTTTCAAGTGTTTCACCGTCGACACGTAGCTCATCAAGTTCGTGGCTGGCATGCCATTGTGTATAAGTGCAAAGTGTACTAAGAATGTAATGGACATTTCCACGATTATGTTGAACATAAAAAGCCTCCGTGCCATAGTTTAGAGAAATGAGAAAGGCACAATTGCACCGCTAGGTGGATTAAAACAGGTTTTTTCTTTCCACTTTATGATAAGAGTAGCTGTTCTTTCGCACAAATAAATATTTTATGTGCTATTAGGGATTTCTATTCAGCGAGGAATGGATAGATATTCGCTTTTGTGTGGTGTTGTCTGTGTATATTGGATGAAGCAACTTGTGATAAGTTCTTTTTACATTTTCTATTTCTGACACGACGTGTGATGGGATCTATTTACGCTTCAGATGTTCGAATCAGATTCCAGATTAAAGCGTCCTTCATGCTCGGGTGATTGCAGTTAAATTTATGTTATTACAACTCCGCAAAGAAACTTTTTTTTACTTCTAGTTAATTTGATAAATTTGATGATCAAACGAAAGTTATAATGATTTGGTAGTTAAAATATTTAGTGGCGTTTTCATTCCATCGCCCAAATTTTTAGATGAGTTTTCCTTCATATTCTGTAAAGTATCCTTCAGTATGTTGGGCTTGCACTAAACACGATTAAATGATTTTGTTTTCGGAAAGAACACAATTTTGACCTTTAAAAATATAATTGTAATGTAAACATTTGACTGACTGGATGAGAGGCACTGAAACATCCTTCTCGGCGATGGCAGCCCACACTTCGGCTGGAATTTCGATTTACTGACATATTTAAAATCGTCTGGTGTTGCTTTTATGTCATCAGTGTAATAGGGGTATCGTCGCCACTCAATTTATGGTGCGAAATTGTAAAGTACGATTCATCATCCAAACTATTCAATTTTTCATTCACAAAGTATTTACGGTGAAGTGTACGGCAGCAAATTGGTGTTTGTTTGAATCGTTTCGCTGTACATTTTGGTGCTAGCTTATTTTTATGATAAATTATGTTGTTTTTCGTCAAAATTCAATTGAAGTTGAGCATGAAACACGAAATTTTCGTGCCAATTTGCACATTGTTTTTCCATCCTTGTTTTTGGCACTCGGCAGCCCATTTTGCTTTGTTCTGGCACATAGATTTGGTTGGCGATTGTGTTTATTTTTATATTACTACTTTTTGCCATCACGTCAATTTTTCAAATCATTGAAAATAGTCATTGAAAATAATCATTAAAATAGTCTTTGAACACTTGATGAATTTCTATTGTAATGAGTCGATCAAATGGGTTGGCAGCAGATTTACGTAAATCCAGCTTGTACAACATTTTGTTTGCAAACACCTACGCAATTTAAGGTTAACAGTCCGGCAGGAGTACAGTTAAGTGTGGCAAGTGAATTAATAGACATTTTGTGCTAGTTTATGCAATAGTCTAACAGCTTTCCTAGTAGATATTATTCTATTCTATTCATTTAATTATTAAACACAAAGATGTATTAGGCCTATTATATATGGCTCGATCATTTCTAATTCGTTTCCAAATTGTCTCAAATATTAAATACAAAATGCAAAGAACAAAAAACAATACAAAACACCAAATGCAAAATACAAAATGCAAAATACAAAGTACCAAAATACCAAAATACTAAAATACCAAAATACCAAAATACCAAAATACCAAAATACCAAAATATCAAAATACCAAAATACCAAAATACCAAAATACCAAAATACCAAAATACCAAAATACCAAAATACCAAAATACCAAAATACCAAAATACCAAAATACCAAAATACCAAAATACCAAAATACCAAAATACCAAAATACCAAAATACCAAAATACCAAAATACCAAAATACCAAAATACCAAAATACCAAAATACCAAAATACCAAAATACCAAAATACCAAAATACCAAAATACCAAAATACCAAAATACCAAAATACCAAAATACCAAAATACCAAAATACCAAAATACCAAAATACCAAAATACCAAAATACCAAAATACCAAAATACCAAAATACCAAAATACCAAAATACCAAAATACCAAAATACCAAAATACCAAAATATCAAAATACCAAAATACCAAAATACCAAAATACCAAAATACCAAAATACCAAAATACCAAAATACAAAATGCAAAACTCAAAATGCAAAATACAAAATACAATATAAAAAAATCAAAATACAACATCCAAAATGCAAAATACAAAATCATATGAACAAAATCAATAAAATGGAAAAAAAGAAAAACGAATATAAATAGAATAAATAAAATAATTGAACTGAAAAAATATAAAAAATAGAAATAAAATTAATAGTATCAATGAAATCCAAAAATAATAAGCAAAACGAATAAAATGAATGAAATCACTAAATCAATAACATACACAAAATGAATAAAACGAATACAATTACAATTAGGAATAAAATTAAAAACAAATAAATAAAATTAATGAAATGAATAAAATAAGTAAAAATTTATTTTAAATTTGATTGAAATGGATAATATGAATAAAATAAAGAAAATGAACAACATAAAAAATAAATGAACAAGATGAAAAAAATGACTGAAATATGTAAAATGAATGAGCAACTCAAAAGACGAAAGAAGAAATATAAAATGAAAATAACAAAATTTAACAAGAAAAGAAAAAAGAAAAAAAGAAAAGATAAAATCAAAAATGAAGAAAAAGATGAAAAGAATTAAAGAAATAAAAAAATTAAAATAGAACAATAAAATAAATTAAAAAACCTGTTTTAATCCACCTAGCGGTGCAATTGTGCCTTTCTCATTTCTCTAAACTATGGCACGGAGGCTTTTTATGTTCAACATAATCGTGGAAATGTCCATTACATTCTTAGTACACTTTGCACTTATACACAATGGCATGCCAGCCACGAACTTGATGAGCTACGTGTCGACGGTGAAACACTTGAAACAAAAAAATATCATACTCCATTAGCCTAATCAGCATTAGATAAATGTTATCTGCTTGCTAACTCATTTTGTCATGCGGGGCTGGGTATGTGAAGAGGGCGAAAGTCCCATGAACGAACGACTCCCCAGCTTAAATTGGTATGCTTTGTGATACAGTGGTGGTTTAAAGATGATGGGGTTGAAAAGGAGGGGTATGAGGGCTGGATGGGGTGGTGGTCTGAGTGGTGATTTAAGGAGATTTTTAAAGGAGGGGCGCGAACAGTAGAGGGGGGGGGGTGTAACCCCTCTCCGTAAACCATCAACTACGCCCCTGTTAAAATCCAGAAACCCTAAACGAGTCGAAAAAAAAATTTGGCCGGGAT